>NC_058158.1:28274797-28349438 GCF_020080835.1 Cotesia glomerata | reverse complement strand
CAGATATATATTTTTCAACAAAAAAAAAACTTAAAATAGGATATCGAAAAAAGAATTAATCTGCGTCGAAAATATATATGTATACTCAAACGTTGAGATATTGAATTTAATTTAATGTTTCGTACTGGACTGATAGTCAACCATTTTTCGAGTCACGTTGTTCATGTATCGATGTGATTTACGGTTAACTATGCGCTACAGCTACGCTGAAAATATAATAAATAAATCGACGATGCAATCGGACAAAGCGAGGAAATTGTTCGGTTGGCAAAGCACTCCAAAGTATATTCTCTACGGACATAAAAAAATACTGCTAGCTCGCCGTGTTAATCCATGAATTTATTTACGTCAAAATTATATATTTATATACATATACATTTTTTTCATTTTAAATAATATGGGCGAAATTATTTTTATGGGTAGGATAAATATTTATAGAAATTACCTAGAAATATAAAATGCAAAATGAAAATCGCGCCAATTATGTAACTGGCGCAAATAATATTATTTACACAATTTATTGATCAATTGATTGTGTACTCTAGTTTGTGTTTATACTGGTTAGTTCATAAACAACAGTAAATAATGACAAAAATATCACAGTAACATGAATAAAAGAAAGATATGCATTTTGTATTGATGTGTAAATTTAAAATCTTCATTTTTAGCAATAAGGACGATAATTTTGAACAATTAAAAAATGTACGCTTCATTAAGCTCATTCAGTTTTTAATAAAAATATGATTTTTGCAACGCAGATTTTTTCTCAAAAATTACGACATACTACCTTTAAAAACAATAATTCAGAAAACATTGTACGAGTTTGGACTTATAGATCACTACAGCAAAATATTTTTTATTATTTGTATTGAAATGCAAGTTGAAAGTGATTCAAATTTAAAATAAATAAATAAGTCTGTTTACATAAACTACTCTAGTATGTATATATTCTCTTCGTATATGTTTTAGTTGAGAATGAATGATGAACGTATTTATTTGAAGTAAATGTTATACTCTGTATATTCATAATGTATTAAATAAGTTAAAGCCGGGTATCTTGCTCTAGGTATTTCAAAGCCTGACACAGAGTCAAGATTGTGACAACAGTTGCTTGTGATCCCTTATAAGAGAATGAGAATAGACGACACCGTACCTGATAAATCCTGTTAGTGTAAGACCGACAAGACTATTCCAGTTATTTTCCTAAGGGTGAGCTTGAGACTAAAGTCGCCAGAAGATACAATTAACCCCAACATTTCAGTGATTTTCGAGCAACCTGCTATTAAGATTCCCTTTAGAACTGTATGTTAGTTACCGTTAACTACAGCTGTATCTCCACATATTTACAAAAACAATCATCTTAAGTTCATAAATAAAATAATAATAATAATAATAATAATAATAATAATAATAATAATAAAAGTGATAATAATTTTTAAAACAGTTAACATTTTTTAATAAGAAAGACGAATTTCAAATTAAAAAATCCAATAAAATAAATATATCATAGCTAATGTAAGCACTTTTGAGACAAATACTTACCGATTTCATAGCGCTTGGAGTTTCAGATCATTAAATCCTCGACAAAAATACTCCGGAACAATAGTCTCTTAGCCAAAATATACCATCTCAATTTGGCATTCCTATAACCATCTAAAAATACAGCCATCTCTATTTACTTTTTGGTTCGTTAGCCAATCCACAAATTTATTTTCCATGCACAAAGTTCCACTGAGTAGCTTTGTACTTAGTGTTAGTGTAATTTCATTCCGAGTAAGTTAATAAACTCATCAGCAGATTAGACCACCGTTCGGTAGTTTGACTGATACTAAGACAGTGTAATGTGTTGCAATACCATGACCTATATAACTCATTCTCAAGTGAAATAAATTTACATTATATTAAGAATTATCTGTCTTATCATATTAAAAATAGACAGTTATACTATAGGATCCATTTATTCATTCATCAATAAAGAATAATTTAAGTTGGACACACAATTAAAAAAATTTTAAGATATGGCAAAAAAATTTTTATACTTACTTTAGCAGCTATGTACGATAAAAAGTTACGCTAAAATTTTTTATAGTATCACAAATGATCTCATTAAATACAATAAGAAAAAATTAGGAAAACGGTTGACCCTAAAGGCCATCCATGCAACTTCCCGCTAATTCCATACCTAAGCGCCCAACAATTCACATATTTTGTTTGTGAGCTTTTCGAGCTCAAAAATATAGTTTTTGTATTATTTTGAGCTCTTCAAGCTCAAGAGATTGCTGTTGTATACTTTTGAGCTCTTCGAGTTCAAAAGTCTGCTAAAAGTTTCATAGAACACTATTTTTTGAATTTTCAAACCGTAATAACTTTTGAATGAATCAATCGATTTTCTCGCGGTTTACGGTATTCAACGCATTTTTTTGAGATCTTTGAAGAATTTCAGAGTGCAAACTGGTCAGACTGAAAATTTCATAAAAATTCTGAAAAAAATATTTTTTTCAATTTTTTTCGACAACGATATTTCACGAACGAATCAACCGATTTTTACCGGACTGGTAGCGATCGACGTGATTTTTTAAGATTAAGAGCTGTTTAGTTTTGAGAATCGATCGGTTGAGCCGTTCAGAAGATATTTCAAAAAAACAAATTTTTGGAAATTTAATTTTTGAGATTACTTAAAATTTATTGACTCGAATTCTTTAAACTAGTATCGGAAATTTAAAGGCAATGGAACTCTTTGGAACGTCGCTTATTTCGATCGAATCAGATAAGCCGTTCAAAAGTTATGAGAAATTTACACACACACACACACACACACACACACACACACACACACACACACACACACACACACACACACACACACACACACACACACACACACACACACACACACACACACACACACACACACACACAAACATACACACACACACACACACACACACACACAAACATCATTGCGGAAACATTCAGGGAAGTTTCCTAGGACCTCAAAACGTTTAAATCCGTTGAATACATACTACAGACACGGTGATATCACCATGGGAATAGTCAGGGAAGCTTTCTAGGACCTCAAAACGTCGACATCTGATGAAAACTCGATTTTTGTAAAACGGGGTAAAACCAATAACTTCCCAATTTTTTGAAATCTTAAATTTTCTTAGCGGAAAGTTAAAAATTTTTTTCTTCATCTGATTGGGAGTTATTTGTTGAGTGTTAAAGCTGTTGATGGTATTATAGTGCAGCACTTTTTTTTTTTTGCTGTAAGTATTTATCTGTAGAGAATATGCATATAAGTTATAAAATAATCGTAGTAATAATAGTAGATGGAAATCTGTATCGTGAGAACCTAGATTCAGCCAGTTTCACGTTCTTCTTAAGTGCAGTGGTAGGCAATCTACTAATATTAACCACTCTCGGAATAGTGTTCTTCGCTAAGATAAAGTTGCGTCATTTTGCCTTACAGATAGTTTACCATTTAATTTTACTTCTGATAATTATAATGGAAAAAAAAAAATTTCGACAACGTCCTCCGGCAAATAATAGGCAAGATAGGGAAACCGACTCGTTCGCTTAGTTCCACTCATTTAACCTGTTACAGCTTTCTTTTAATTAAACAAACTCAATTTCATCTTGTACTTTAGTTTCCTTACGTTTTTTTTTTTTTTTTTTTTTTTTTTAGATAGCCACTAGGAGTTATCGTTCTTACTTACTTACTTACTTCAGAAGTTAGGCGGTCGGTTGGTTCTGTGCATGCCAGTATAGATGTAGAATTGAAAAGATATTTCAGGAAATTATGAAAATTGTTTTGTTGCTCTTAGCAAATGAAAATCAAAGTTAAATTTGAATTTCAACTCACCTGCGACTTTACTAGTTTCCCGATTCTATCTCCCTAAATAGTTTTAATAGTCTAAAGGCACTGCAAGAATGCCATTACTCTTTCAAAGAACCACAAAATTTTAACGAACTCATGCTTACATGTCCTTTTAAAATATTTTTTTTTTGTTTTTAGAGTTCCTCTCTAAAGAGTTAGTTACAGCATACAGCATGCAATTAAGAGTTTTACTAAGCTCATTTAGATGAATTTATTTTATTTAGATATACTTCTTTGAGTAAAAATAAAGTGAAGAATTTATCCTTATGAGTATGTTCAGTTAAATAATTTTCTTTCTACTTTTTACTGTAAAAGTTTAAACTTTAAATAAAAGAATTTCTGAATAAGTATATAAAATTTTATATTTAATAAATTTACTGATAAAATTCTCAAAAAAAATTCAAAAATATACTTCTAACAAAAAATGACCAACAAATAATTATCAAGTCAAATTTTTGTATGGGAAATCTTAATTTTTTAAGTTCAAATGTTATGTAAGTAATTTCAAGTTTTTTAACTTCCCGCTAAGAAAATTGAAAATTTTCAAAAATCGGGAAGTTATTGGTTTTACCCCGTTTTTTTTAAATCGAGTTTTCATCAGATCTCGACGTTTTGAGGTCCTAGGAAGCTTCCCTGACTATTCCCGCGAGGGTATCACTATGTCTGTATGTATGTATGTATGTATGTATGTATGTATGTATGTATGTGTGTGTGTGTGTGTATGTGTGTGTGTGTGTGTTGTTTTGTTTTTTTTTTTTTTTTAGAGGAGGGGAATCCTTTTTTACGAATTCTAGGCATAGCTGTTTCGCCTGGATATGTGACGACTCGACGCAGCGTCATACTAAAACTCGACGCTAACGCCCCTACTCACTAAACCCTAAACCCCTTTTCTTCTTTCCTCTAATCCCTCATGGGGACCGCCGTCAGGCATTACTTCGTGAGGGGAGGAACTAGCTACTGCTCTTCCTTCTGGTGGCTAAAGTGTTAACTTCATTCCTTCTATCTTCTGATATTTGCTCTTATTCTTTCGGTGGAACGCAAGTATTCGAGGACTTCTGTTGCAAACGTGTTGGTAGCGTTCCAGGCAGCTTCTGATGACAACATTGCTTCCACTAGTGAACCTGGTTGAATTCTCTGGTTCAGGATCCTCTCCAACTCTTCACGCTGTGGATCGAAACGAGGACATACAAAGAAGACGTGCTCCGCATCTTCAGCAACTCCTGGGCAGGACGGGCACTCCGAAGAGTCATCGTGCCTAAAGCGGTGTAGAAATTATTGAAAACACCCGTGTCCCGACAACATCTGCGTAAGATAGTAATTGACCTCGCCGTGATTCCGGTTAAGCCAAATGTCGATCCGAGGTATGAGGCGGTGCGTCCACCTACCCTTCTCTGCAGCATCCCATTGTAGTTGCCATCGGCTTATGCTGTTCTGCCGTTCTTCAATTCTAAGTTCTTCAGGGCTCAGTGCAGTTGACCTTTTTCGTTGGTAAAGGGCTCGTCTTTCCTCTGCTAGAACTCTAAGAGGTAGGGTTCCGGCAATGACGCACACTGCTTCTTCTGATATAGTGCGGAAGGCACTAGCTAAATATTACATTTTACTCACATTGAAAAAGATAACATTGATAAAAAATTTTTCTCTCAATTAATAAAATTGATCTATCGTGAATAATTATTTGCTAAGGACTTTAAAGAGCACTACATATTTTAATGCTATAGACACCACTAATGTTACTTATCGATAAATCAAAATAAATTCTTACATTTTGGAGAATGAAACTTTAACATTATTCCTGGATATAATTATAATCACATTAATTCTAATTAAGAAAAACCACAGACATTAATTGCTGTATTTGTACGATGATTATAGTAATTTTATTCAGACAAACGCGAGCTTGTAATGAGCAAAGTTTTTAGAGGAATAACACATCCTCTAAACAGTTTATGCAGCCAGCCAGCAAGCGTGGCTGTACGCTGATATTACTGTGCTGTGGTATTGTCGGACACATTTATTGTGCCATGAACTTTCACTAATACCCGAAAGATAAAATCATACAATGCCAGTTTTGATAGAAAATTCAGATTGCTGACGGGAATTTAAAAACATTGGAATATTAATGGTTGAATGCATAAAACACATTTTATAATTTCAATATAAATCGATAAATTTTCATTACTATTATTATTATTATTATTATTATTTTTGTTATAAATTGTTGCCATAGGTCCTGCTAAATGAAAATAAATGATAAATATTTATTTCATGAATTAAAAAAAATTATTCTTCAGTGTCCCAGTCATATTTTGTTATACTAGTCACAAAAATACAATCACAACACTGACAATACAAATACTTCAATCACATTGATAGGATTCCTTTTCCCTAAGTTACGAAAAACGAATGCAGTAGCAAAATTTCATTAAATACCTACAGACGAATAGGTTATTTTTAGATTAAGACAATACAATGACATGAAAATTAAAGCTCGTTTAATGGGCTTTAAACTGCAATTCACAAAAAGTCGATAAATTATTTCATTCGAAAGTTATCCGCGAAATAAACTCCCAAAAAATGAATTTTTACAATTTTTAAAATTCTGAAACCACGTAATTTCTGTACTATTTGACCGATAAAGCTTATCTTTGAACTTGACCTTGGTATCCATCTAAAAATTAAGTATGTTGAGTTTGGAAAAGATTCATTATGAATTGGAGACACTATCATCTGGACAAGCCGCGTTATATCGTATATATATATATATATATATATATATATATATATATATATATATATATAGCAGTATATATATATATATATATATATATATATATATTAGGGTGTGCCAAAATGTAACTCCCGTGAAGAACCTTTTAAAAGTAGAATTTTGAGTTCCGCTTTTAACAGGGGCTGTGTTTGGGCATTTTCTGAGATGTTTTGGGGGGGGGGGGCGATGTTTTTGATTTTCATAGAATTTTTCAACAAAAGCTTAGTTTGGGCGTTTCCGGTGAAAATTCAAAATTTGGCCGGAAGTGCCCAATTAAATCTTCTGGTAAAAATCCTATAAATAATCAAAAATATGTAAATATGAATATCTTTTTTTCAAGACTCGCCAGGCTTCCAAAAATTTTACTGCTTAATTATGATATTATAAAGTACCAATATGCCAAATTTCATTAAATTCTGAACACAAATTCTAAAACCGGTAGTACTACCTTAATATTCAGAGCTTTCAATGTAAATATTACATTCTACAATGTAATTCTTATAAAATCTGTAATAATGTTACAAAAAATTGTTAGTTAATTAATGGATAACTTATTGAAAAATCACGATAAAAATTTTTTGACCACGGATTATTATTAATTGATCTGTCCTGTAGGCGCCTGAATTTTTTCAATTTTTAATTTTTATATTTATTAAGTTTAAATAATATTTATTCATTAAAGGTCCGAAGGTGGCGTAGCTTGCGCAAGCTAGAGTACCCGTTTTCGGACTTATTTTTAATCCTCTGGGAAAATTATAAATATTGGTTCTACAATTTCGGAAGTTGGAACTTTTTTTAGGAAATTTCCTTCTTTTTTTGAATCTTTTTTTAAATTTGAAAAATCTTTATTAATTTTTGAGATATTTGCAAAAAACTAAACCCCTTTTTTTTTAGTTAATTGTTAATAACTTCTGCAATTTTTGCAAGCAGAACTTCATTTTTTTCGAAAATCATTGAGATGCCATTTTGAATCGAATGACAACTCAATCATAATTTTCGGAGACTGCTGAAAAAAGTTGACCAAAAAAGCACTTGTTGACTAGACTATAAGCTATCACGCAGTATACTGTGTATGCTGGATACACACATACACACACACACACACACACACACACACACACACACACACACAAACGCACACACACAACTGAAAAGTGAAAGGTGCGAGAGAAATGATGCGCACCAAAAACGTTACTATCCCATTTGATGAGTAGGTTTTACTCTCCATATTTTTCTCATACCGGGTGTCTCCTATGAAAATCGATTCTTAAGGAGTAAACTCCAAAAAAATACATAATCTATACGTACACGTACATTGACCTCCATGGAATTTTTAACTTCCCGCTACGAAAATCGAAGATTTTCAAAAATCGGGAAGTTATTGTTTTAACCCCGTTTTGCAAAAACCGAGTTTTCATCAGATCTCGACGTTTGAAGGTCACAGGAAGCTTTCCTGACTATCCCTGAGAGGTTGTCACGGTGTCTGTATGTGTGTGTGTGTGTGTGTGTGTTTGTGTGTGTGTTTTTTTTTTTATAAAGAGGTACGAAAAAGATCTTCAAAAGACACCGGTATCAGTTAACTCTGCCGCCCATATTCCGGCAGATATCGATAGTCGGTAGTGTGGAGATTGTTACCCACTAACAAAAACATTCCTCTTCCCCTCTCCCCTAGATGGTACGGGGAGGACTGGATTGGAACCGCGTTAGCATTACTTCAATCCAGTCGTGCTGCGTCTCACGACGCCTACTCCTGGCTACTGGTCCCTTTCTGCGATTTTGTCTTTCAGGAGGTGCTGTGCATAAACTGCAACAGCTGACCAGTTTTCCTCTTGTTTGATCATATAGGTCACCAGGCTTGAGGGGGAGAGCCTGGTGCCTATGATCTCTTCAGTGTTTCTTCTGTAGTCCTTCCATCGAGCACACTCAAAGAATGTGTGTTCGGAGTCGTCGATTTTATCCGGGCAGTATTTGCACGTTGGTGTGCTGTGCAAACCCATCTTGAAAAGATAGGCATTGAACTGCCCATGTCCCGTCAATAGCTGGGTCAGGAAAAAGTCCGTATCCCCGTGCTTCCGAGAGAGCCAGACGTTGATGTTTGGGATCAGGCGCGCCGTCCATCTGCCCGTCTCTCCCGATGTCCATCGGTCCTGCCACTCTTGCTGCGTTTCCGCCTTTATCCTCGTTCTTGCGTCCTTCATGTTATCATCACTGTCTTTAGCGTCATAGAGTTTTGCTCTTTCGAACGCTAATAGGTCGATGGGCGCGGCTCCTGCAATGACCAATACAGCCGCTTCGGAAACTGTGCGGTAGGCGCAGGCAACCCTGAGAGCGCCTCGCCGCTGTACTGCTGCGATCTTTCGCCGGTAGGTCTTCTGCTTTAATATGTCTGCCCATATCTCCGCTCCATAAAGCAGTACCTTCAGTAGTTTCCACTATTAGCTTTCTATCGTCAAGGTAGTTGTCGACTAGTGCCAGATTTTCTGGCTCCGCGTCAAACTTGTGCTCCAGAGCGTCTAAAATGTCTCCCCAATTTGCGCTGTTAAATGCGTTTTTGACATCTAGCGTGAGGAGAAGACATACTTTACGAGCTTTGAGGCTACCAGACCATGCTTGTGTTGCTGTCTTTATGACTTTCTTGATCGCTCCGACTGTCGAATGACCTTTCCGGAAGCCATGCTGGTTGGTGGCAAAACCTCCAGCACGGTCGATGTCGTCGCGAAGTCTCCCTTGTATGAGCTTCTCGAGCAGTTTTCCAGCAATGTCTAGCATACAGAGTGGTCTAAACGACGAAGGTGTTATGGGGGTTCCCTTACCTTTGTCTAAGAGAACCAATCTCTGCCGTTTCCAGACCGCGGAAAAGGTGCCAGTTGCCAAGCATGCGTTGTAGGTGTTCAGGAGTAAGTCTGGGTATTCCAGGGCTATAATCTTGATCACCGATGCCGGGATGCCATCAGGTCCAGGTGCCTTTCCTGTTTTGAGTGACTTGGCCGCGTCTTGTAGTTCCTTAGTTGTGAAGGGCGTTACTTCGTTGTTTTTAGTGTAGTGTTTCTTCTCCCGCGGCGGGTGTTTGGGGAAAGCCCGGCTACGATGCTATGCATTACGCTTGGAGACTTCGGCGCCTCTGGTGAAGCCTTTCCAAGTCGTTTGGCGACAATTTGGTAGGCTTTACCCCAGATGTCATTGTCGAGATCGTTGCAGATCTCTTTCCACAACTTTGCTTTTACTTGCTTTGATGGCTCGATTTAGCATCTTTTGGCCTGCTTGTACTCTTTTGAATACAAGTCCTGGCTTGGGGAGCGTTTGGCGGCTCTCGTTGCGCGGCGACGTAGTTGATGGCACATTTTGCGAAGTTCCGCTATGTCTGTTGACCACCAGTACGCCGGCCTGCGAAAACTCCGGTTTTTCAACCGCGGCATAGAGGCGTCACATGCGGCGGAAATCTCCTTCATCGTATTTAGTACTGTCCTTTCTGTCTCGTTGCAAGTATCCGGAGTCGGGTTGTTCTGAAGGGTAGACCAGCTCCGTGCAAGTGAAGCTCGCAGTGCCTCTGGATCAAGCTTCCTGACATTCCACTTTCGCTTAGAAAGGTCGTGTTGTGGTACCGGAGCAGATGCCAATCCAACGTTAAATGTCACGAACTGGTGATCACTGCCACTGTATTTTTCGGATACTGTCCAGTTTTCAATCATGTTGGCAATTTTGGAGTCGCCAACGAAATGTCGAGGATGGACTCTTGGTACCCCGGTCTTCTGAAAGTCGTGGTGCTCCCAGTATTTAGCACTATGAGGTCGAGTCTAGCCACGACGTCAGCGACCTCGTTGCCTCTGGTGTCGGAGAAATCAGCGCCCCATTCAGCCGATTTAGCATTGAAGTCACCAGCTACGATAACTTCGCCGTCGAACTTAGTGACCGCATCTTCTATATTTGCGAGTTTCTGTCGGAACACACTAATCCCTTCGTTAGGTGAGAGATAGACGCTCATGAAGTAGGTTGTGGGGGTTTGAATCCAGACAAAACCTGCTCCACCTCCGCTGTTGTTGACGGTAACGTTCTTTGTGTTCACAATCCAAATTGCTGCCGTGCCCGTTTCGTCTGCGAACCATGTTTTACCTTCGATGTTTAGATATTGCTCGCAGATAAAGCAGACGTCAATTTTATCTTCGAAAACACGCTGGCGCAGCAGGTTTTGCGCCAAGGCGCACCTATTCAGGTTGCCTTGTAGTATGCGTGTCATTTCTGACCTTTCATGGCTTCTGCAAGTGCTTTGCGGAATGCCTTACACGCTCCAGTGCCAGAAATATGGCATAGACTATCCTGGGCATCTTTGTCCGAAGCACAAAGGAAGCATTTTAACTTCTCCGTGCAGTTTACGGCCTTGTGGTTCTCTCCGCCACATTTGTAGCAGCACCTGCTTCTGTCTGGTCCCGCACACTGACGTGTTTGGTGTCCATAACCAAGACATTTAAAACAACGTGTTACTTTTACTACTGGGCGTATACGACAGTTCACCAAACCGATCCGTATACGGGCCTTGTCAAGGGCCTTAATCGCATTGGGCTCGTCTAGTTCGCAGAAGGCTGCCCGATTACCTCGTGGTGTGGGTTTTGTCAAATTTACCCGTTTGACCTCCAGGTTGTCAGTGAATTCACGTTTGAGTGCTTCACGGACTTCGCTCTCGGTAGAGATTTCATCTAAGTCGAGGATCTCGATCGTTGTTGTTGGTGTTAGCGTCTTGACTGTGCCGATGTTTGCAGTGGCTGCCCTTACTGCATCGGTGAATGCCTTGCTGTCTTCGGACTTTCGAGCCATTTCAAGGAGAACGCCTCCGTGTTTCGTCTTTTAATAGACCTTATGTCTACGCCCGTCTCGACAGGGCTTACCTTGGCCTTGATTTCCTTCAGGAGATCGGCGTATGTTCGCCCTTCAGCTGGTTGGACTAGGACAGCTTTAGTTCTTGTCTTCTTCCTCCTTGGTTTCTTGGAGCCACCGCTGTTTGGCTGGTCTTGGGCTGTAGCAGTTTGAGTCACTGGCTCCTGTTCTTTCTTTTTCTTGTTTTGCCGAGTCACTTTGGTCCAGGTATCATCCCGGGCTGTCTTTTTCTGTGCTGGCTTGTCAATATCTGAGGAAGGGCTGGGCGTGGACAGCGGCCTCTTCTTGTTGCCATCTCCTTGCTGTGGTAATTTCTTAGGAGTGGTCAGAGGTGGCTGTGATTTTTTGTTCAGACTCGGAGATGTTTGAGTCGTTGACGCCGACTTCGTTGGTGATTTGTTGGCCAGCCTATATGCCGTACTAATAGACGAAACCAATTTTCTGATCTCATGGTGGAGATTCTTTTTGTCTTTTATGAAGTCGGCTAACTCATCAATCTTGTTGCCGAGCCTCTCCATTGGTGACTGTTGGCCGGTGACGGTCGGTAGAGAGTTCATTCTTCCTCGGTGGGTTTGATTAGTGGCAGGAGCAAAAGGTCCTCCACTTTTTGAAGGAATGTTGCTCAGCTGTCCGTTCTCTGCCATCTGGGCTGATTTCGTACTCCCTGTAACCTTGCTAGCATTGCTAGACAGCAGAGCCATGGGGTCTACTCCACTGTTCAAACGGTCGCTTGATAACGACAAGTTTAGGCCCGTTTGCACGCCTTTCCTCGCCGGCACTGAGGTATCCATCCTCTGTACTGTAAACGATGTTTGAAAATCTTCTGACATTTCCATATCATCTTTTGCTAGGTTTTGGTCCACCCCGAGTATTCTGTTTCCTCGGTACCCGACGCATCTGACGTGCAGATATGCCGGGCATTCCCCTATCCGCCACCTGAGGAGGCGCCCGATGCGGGACCCAGCAAGCCCGACACGGGGTGTGTGTGTGTGTGTGTGTGTGTGTGTGTGTGTGTGTGTGTGTGTGTGTGTGTGTGTGTGTGAAAGTATGTGAACCGCTTATAACTTTTGAACGTCTTGACCGATTTTATCGCGGTTGGTGCCATTCGAAAGGGCTTGACCAAACTTAGATTTTGAATACTATTTGGACCGATTCAGATCAATAGATTTTGATAAATCTTAAAAAAACTGAAAAAAAAAAAAAATTTTTTTCAAATGTGGTTTTTTTGGAATAACTTTTAAACGGCTTAATGGTTCAATTCCAAAAACTAATCAGCTCTTAACCTCAAAGAACCACGTCGATCGCCACCAGTCCGGTCAAAATCGGTTGATTCGTTCGAGAAATATCGTGAACGAAAGAAAACCGAAAAAAGTGTTTTTTCGGAATAACTCCAAAATTTCTAGCGCGATCAATTCAAAATTTGAGATTCTTCGTGAGGCTTAAAAAATTGCGTCGAATGCTACCAACCGCGTGAAAATCGGTTTATTTATTCAAAAGTTATTGCGGTTGAAAAATTAAAAAAATAGTGTCATCAAATCCCTATCAGACTTTTGAGCTCGAAGAGCTCAAAAGCATAGGAAAATAATCTCTTTGAGCTTGGAGAGCTCAAAATAACCCATAAATTGTATTTTTGAGCTCGAAGAGCTCAAAAACGTCATTGGTGCAATTTTAAGCGCCTAAGTATGGAATTAGCGGGAAGTTGCAGGGATGGCCTTCTAATTTTTTTTTAATGAGTTTTTTCATTGCGTAGCGCAGAATAAATTTACTTAAATTATTAATAATGTGTTAAAATGATTATTTTTCTTCCTATCAGTGTACTCATATTAAAGTATAAGTGTAATATGAATACATTAAAGGTAAATGCATTTCAGAAAATTGTCTGATCTTGAGGTGTTGAGAGTACAGCACTATCTCAATTGATTTCCGTCATGAGGTTTGCAATTGATATAAAAATAGTATGAAATAAGAACTAAGAAGAATTTTCTTTGCAATTAATCTGTGTAGATGTCTGCGTGAATCAATAGTATTACTTTCAGTTCAGCAGTAATTAAAACACCGATAAAGAGTTTAAAAGATCCTTTTAATGAGTATACTTCGATTCTATTTCAGTGAGACCGCTGTCAGTAAAGATCGTGGGAAAAGAGCGGATTGTCTCGGCAGGAAAACGGTACGAAATAAAATGTCGTAGTGCTGGTTCCAAGCCACCGGCGAATTTCACATGGTGGAAAGGATCAAAGCAAGTTAAAAAAGGAGTTAAAAATGTAAGCATCATTTAATACTACTTTCATTATTCATTAGTTTTAAAATGTAGATTTTCATTTTACTTATATTTATATTTCGTTTTTATCTATTTAATTTTAATATCTAGAAATTAAATTGCTTAATATTCTTACATAAAAAAAATTTTTTTATAAAAAATATGTTGAAATATAAGTAAAATAAATTTAAGAGTATATCGGAAATATAACGTAGAGTTTAAAATGAATTTTTTCATATTTTTATCTATATATTACTTATATTTATTTTCAAGATATATTTTTAAATAATTTTAATTATAATTTAGACATATATTTAATATAAACGAAAATATCGATCGAAAGTCAGCTTCTTAAAATATATTTTTATACATATTTTATATAATATTCATTAATATTTTATACAAATTTTTTTCATAGAGATTTAATTATTATTTTAAGTATAATAATAATAATAATAATAATAATAATAATAATAATAATAATAATAATAATAATTATCGATAATAAATAGATAAGCGAACGCGTTTTCACATTGGAAGTGGAAACGCATTGCACATAACCGGAGTTGTAGAGTACAAACGAGGGGTCTTCCAAGGTGATTCCTTGAGCCCTCTGCTGTTTTGCATCTCACTGCTGCCTATATCTGTTGCTCTCCGTAAAACTCGTGGGTACTCTGTGGGGCCTCCGGGTGATCGAAAATACTCGATTACCCATCTGCTTTATATGGATGACCTGAAGCTGTATAGTGCTGATGAAGATCATCTACAGGCGGCCCTTAACATCGTAGCAGAGTACACTCGGGATGCCGGAATGTCTTTTGGGTTGGACAAGTGTGCGGTCGTACATCTGGCGAGGGGTAAGTGCTCTGTTACGGGTGATGATGTCGAGTTGGTAGATGGGAGCGTTTTAAGACAATTAGACGCCGGAGAGTTATATAGATATCTAGGAATGGAAGAGCACCGCATGCATGCGGTCTCCGAAGTCCAAGCAACTCTCCGTAGCGAGTATGTTAGGAGACTCCGGAAAATTTGGTCCTCCGAACTTTCCGGCAAAAATAAAGTCTCCGCTACTAACACGCTCGCTGTCCCAGTCTTACTATACTCTTTCGGTGTCTTAAAATGGGCCCGAAAGGATCTGCGAGATCTCGACATCAAAACCCGTAAGACTATCAACATGAACCGCAGCATGCACCCCAATTCATCAGTCGCCAGATTATACCTCTTCCGGTCGATCGGTGGGAGGGGTCTGCAGAGTTTGGAGCGACTGTATGATCGTTTGGTCCTGGGTATAACACACGAAGTTGTCAATTTCACTGCAGACGAAGATGACTTTCCTATGCAAATTGTTCATAAACATGAGAATGCGCATAAGGGGTCGTTCTTATATAAGGCAGCAATATATGCGGCAAGAACCCTTGGTCTTGGAGAAATAAACGCTCTTATGGAACTCCGAAAGGAGGAATTCAAGAGCGTCATCAGGAACGCCGAGGAAAAACTACTCCTAGGCGAACTGATGGACAAGTCTATGCACAGCGTGTTCTTCAAACACGTGCGTGATCATGGCTTGTCCACCCAGCTGACGTTTTCCTTCTTAAAGTCAGCTGGCCTGATGTCCGAGACTGAAGGGTTCATATTTGCTTGCCAAGATGGTGTCATTAACACTCTAGAGTACCGTAGCAAGGTGCTCCAGGTGCAGCTCCCGGACACGACCTGCAGGGCGTGTAAACAACATCCGGAGACGCTTATGCACATTTTGTCAGCATGTCCTGTGCTGGCGAGAGGTGCATACATCCAGCGTCACAATGCTGCCCTGAGAGTACTGTACTACTATCTTCGTCACCGCTACGGTATTGACGTGACACCGGTGCTGCCCTATCTGCCAGGAGATATTCCCCAGGTTGTTGAGAATGACAGTTGCAAAATTTATTGGAACATGCCGTTTGCAACAACTCGGCGGATAGATCACAACAAACCTGATATTGTGCTCTTCGACAAGGCTACTCGTGACATTTATGTCATTGAGTTCTCGGCCCCGGCTGAATACAACATCGCAGCCAAAGAAGAGCACAAAAGACAGATATATCAGGATCTCCTGTTTGAAATTGGCAAACTTTACCCAGGTTACCGTGTCAAGCTCGTCGTCCTGATTGTTGGCGTCCTCGGAGGGATGAAACAGTCTTTTGTATCCTCACTTGCCAGAGTTCCAGCTTGCTCATCAAAAGCTGAATTCTTGGCGGTCAGGATGCAGAAGGCTGTCATACTAGGTTCCCTCCGTCTACTTAGGAAAATGACTTTGGCCTGCTGTGATCACTAACCGCCTTGTTGTGCGGAGTGGTACAGCAGTAATGGATGGAGCTCAGGCTGGGCCCTCGGAGAATCGGACTCCGGGGACAACCCCCCTGAGCATTTAATAACATAATAATAATAATAATAATAATAATCGTTCCAAGTATTCAAAGTATTTAATATAAATATTATAAGATAAATGGAATCAAAAACATGTAAAGCTGCGTTGAAATTATTGGTTCGATTTTTCAAGACAGTAAGCTTTATTTACAGTTATATAACTCCATGATTACGTGAATTTTTCAGAGTTTAAAAATATCTTGCACAAAAACATTTTCATTTACTTGAGAAATATGTATGTAATGCTTTATGAAAAATATTTTCCAAGTAATTTATACTTAAAAACATACCTTAAAAGAATACTTTTATTTAATTGTTCTTTTTTCCACGTACATTTTCTTACGTATTCAAATAAAGAGTTTGCCGTTGAGATAATAAATAAACGCGGTCTATTTGTATTTTTTTTTTAATTGAATTGTGTATTCTCGAGTAGTCAGAAAAAATCGTCTTTTCTAATTTCATGCTCGTGAATATGTTTTTCCTTGATTTTTTTCTATATACATAAAGAAATTTCTTGTTGCACAACAAACCGTACCATGGACAGAAAAGTAGAAAATTGCGAGTAAGCTCCGAGAATAAACAAAAAAAAAAGAAAAAAAATCCATGGAGCAAAAAAAAGAGAGAAGAAAGAAGTAAATAACGGAATGAAAAAGCGCGGCCGGCAAATGCAACGGGCGTGGTCGTATGCCAACTGCACTCTACTCCCGTTACTTTCAGCATCCTCTGTCTTGCGATTCATCGTCGTGTCTCTGTCCGAGACATTTGTTTTACCTTTACTCTCTATATGTATAGATACGATATATCATCTTTTATTTAAACAATATTTCAAAACAATCTTAAATATAAATTTGCAGCTTTTTAATTTATTTCAATAGCGAATAGTCACTGTGATACGTCATGCATCCAGTCGAATGTAATTCAGTCATAGATTGTGTGTATTAAAAAAAAAAAAAAAAAAAAAATAAAAACATCAACAAGTAATTTATCAAGATGGAATTAAATACAACTTTCGTATAATATAATAAAGAAAATACTTTTTTTAGAGAGCAGTAGACAGTCTGACAGATTACAGTGTTTTATATAAATCGCAGATAATAGAAAAGTCATGGGTAACAAGCACTAATAAAAGGAAATCAGTGGTAAACTCTGAGGAGGCGACTTTTTTCTTGGATTATATTAGTTTATCCTCCAGAGGGTTTAAAATGAATGTGAGTCGGGTCTGATTTTTTGCGTCTAAATAAACTGACAAGTTGAATATTCCTGTTTAAGCTCACATATTGTATAGAAATAACAACATAAAATGATGTTAAAATAAAGAGCGACATGTGGTGAATATAGATTTGCTCCATACGTGCATTGAAATATTTTTGCATCCTAAGCAAAAATTTAATGAAAAATCTTTCAAACATTTTCTACGATAAATTTATAAGTTATTTTTGTTGAAGCGTATTTTTATGCAATAACATTTACTGATTATATAATAAGAGGTTTAGTATGGATGTAAGAAGATTAAATACTCCTACTTACGTAATGTAATGTATGTACGATTGCATAGACAGAAATTTTGGTAAAAAATTTCTGAGCTTAATGGCTACTGTAGGCTGATATGAAATTGGAATTTTGATGAATTTTATGTAAAAGCATACTAAATGTTGGTAATCGTCTCAATAAATTTTAATGCCTGGCTCTGTTGAATTTCTCTCTTTCCATGAATTCATCTGATTGGACAATGGATAATATCATACATGAGGTAGCCTGAAAATTAGAAAGAAATAAAAATAAGAATAAAATCAAAAATAATACTTTAAGCTGTCGACAATGACAAAAACTTAATAGTATCAAAGCTTTAATTTCCGTTTTTTTTTTTTTATAGAATAAATAAACATTTAAAACAATACGAAAGAAATTTTAAAAGGCAAAGAGGAAATCACTTTGAGTTTCTCCTGTTATTTCCACGAGAGTACGCTTGGCTTCGTGAGAAGAAGTACGAACACACAGCTGCCAGTTTCATAATCTGGCTGAGCCTTCCCATGACCCTTTATCTTTACTTAAATTTTTTTTTATCTCTATAGATATATATGTATATAATCCGTATTATGAACTTTTAGCCCGTTCTATTTTCACGTTCTAGTAAAATTTAAATCCATGATTTTAGTTACACTAACAAAAAACGACTTTATAAAAAACAATAATTTTTTTATTTCTATCGGATTTTAAAGGATTTATTGCTAATAACATTTTTGAAATTTGCCATCCGTTAACAAAATAAGTTTAAGTGAAATATGTACCACATAGGATACATTTTTTTAAATTGGTCCGTGAGTGTTTTGAACCATAACAAAATGTTTGAACGATCTATTTTTAAAATCTGACTAATTTTTAATCTCGAAATATTGCAACAATTACACTGTAAAAAAAGCGGTGTTAAAATGAGTCCATTTTAACACCGCTATGTAACATCTGTGTATTAACACCGGTGTAGCGGTGCTCTTTTGCGGTGTTAAAAATCCGGTGTTAAAAATTAGGTGTTAAACCGGTGTAATATCGGTGTAACCGGTGTAACAGTAGAATATTCAATATTTATCAAAATGAGACAAGTAAAATTTATTTAAGAATTTTCAATTTATAAAATTACGCAGAAATCGATTTAATGAATGTTATACAACAAGTTAAATAATATTTTCAATATTAAATGTTTAGGAACAATATAATAATTATTTTTATCGTAACCATGGTGTTTCTCATAATATAATGGATGTTTTAAATATGATAAATTAATAATTTGATAACTTTGCTTTTTTTTTTAATTTTTAAATTGTAATTTTTGTAAATTTTTAAAATGTCCCAAAAACGTCCTCTATGAAAATCATCTCTATGAAAATCATTTAATAAACGTTCAAAATTGTCGTAAAATTGTTCTAAAAATGTTTTTAATTTGTTGTAAAAACACTCTAAAACTGTCCAAGAAAAATGTTCGAAAGTTGTCTCAAAAATATTCGAAAAATGACTCAAAAGTATTCAAAATTTGTTCTCAAATAGTTAAAAAAATGTTTTAAGTTTATTCAAAAAAGGTTCCACATAAGATTTAAAAACTGAATTTCAACTAAATTACTTCAAATAAATTGCATTGATTCTAAAATTATTTTAGAAGTATTCCGAAAATCTTAAAAAAAATACTTAAAAGTTATGAAATAATTACTAAAATGCAGTATTTTGGAGTTTCCGATTATTTATATGATGTTCTAAAATTGTCCTTTAATAATGGTGTTAAAGTAACACGGATCGAAAATTTATATCGAGAGAATTTCACACCATTATTTCATACTACACGGCCGTGTAAAGTGCTCCGGGTCCATTTTTACATCAAAATTTTTTACCGTGTATTTATTTTATTTAAAAATTTCTATCTACTTAATATTTTATTATTTTAAACTTTATAAATTAAATATTAACTTTTTTTGATTATTTAATTTTAATTATTAAACATAAAAACTTTAATTATAAAAATTGTGTTAGTTAAAATATTATCAACACCGGAAAATTTATAACACCGATTTAACACCGAAAAAAAATATTTACACCGCGAACGGTGTTACTGCTACACCGATTTCGGTGTTGAATTTAACACCGGAATTTTTAACATCGTACACCGCATGGACTCACACCGGTTTTTTTTTACAGTGCATAACCAGATCGATCGATTCGGGAAACCCTATTCCAGTTATATTGCAGGATGATTGTTGGGAAAAATATTATGGGGATGAATCCAATCATAAAAATATTTGAATTGTATATCATAGATATGTATTAGTGGTTACACGAATTTTTACTGTTTTAGTCAGTAGTTCATAAAAAAAATGTTTGATTTTACTTTTATACTCCATTGCCGCAGCTTTGGATGAAAAAATGCTTCAATACTAGACTATAAATATGTATGCTATGTATTAAAATTTTCACTGCAAAAAAAAGTTACCTAAGGCAAAATTATCTGATATAGCTATATCAATATATATATGAGAGAATAAAACAATAATTTGTTATTTCAATTTTTTATTTTCTAGAAAGTTGAACGCCAAATAAAATATCATATTAAACAAGATGGTTTAACACTTAATTAAATTGAATGTAAATTTTGGATCAGCTCCTTAAGAAAGCAAAAATATTATTTTTATTTAGATTTAACTATGGTGTAAAAAAATGAAATCAGATTTAGCGATCATGCGCCCTCTGTCGGAAATTTTCAATACTACTTTTGATGACAATATTATACATAGGTATTTATGACTATATCAAGCAACATATGGGCAAATTATGCCATATTAGGACAAATCAAGCCATTTCATTTGAAATGTTTTAACAGGGAGACATATTCATAACAATAGTTTAAAGTTAAAAAAAAAATATTTAAGTTGTAATGATATGCTTAATTAAGCTAACTACACAACTTTTTCGTCAGTTAAATTATTAGAATCGCACTGTAGACTTTCTTATCTTAAATTTAACTCGCGGGAAGAGTACCCGGGTCGAAAAATTTAAACTGATTTTAAGCTAAATGATCTGCATTTGAACTTATTGATCTGTATTTGAACTTTTAAAAACATTTTCATCTATATTTGATCTACTATTCAAATTATTTTTGATCTGTTTTAAGTCTAAATAACTTTTTAGTAAAATAATTGAGCAGCTATGAATATTTTATGCTGTTTCTAATCTAATGAGACTAAAAAGTTTTAAAAGTTTGATCGGTTTTTAGTCTAATTAATTTGTAGATGGGCTTTATGTATTGTTTTCAAATTCAATATGAAATCTTATACTGTTTTTGATCTACAATTTTCACTCTAAATGTTAGAAGGCCAAAAGTCGACTAAGATAATAGTGACTTATAATTTTTTGGACTCACAAGTATCTCATTAAAAATTATAAGTCGCATTTATAACCTTACATCTGTTATATTTATTTGTCATAGCTTAACATTTCATGGATTATAAAAGTTTTGTAACTGCGAATATTAGTTGCAGTGATAATTAATAAATTTGTATTAACATACGTATATAAAATACTTCTCATCGTTTGATTATGGATCTAAATCTAGAGTTTTCTAATTATCGTTATTAAACACAATGTAAATACATCGACAAGATTAAAATGTTGACAAGATGACAAGATTAATGTTAAATTTTATACTTTCACGCATCATTTAATGAGCGATATTCACTATTTGGTAGTGCGAAGAATACCGCTTGGTATACATTGCACTACCAAATAGTGAATAGTCACTATTTCAATTTCAGAGAGTGAAAAGCTGTGCCCTGTAGAGGATCTTCGAGGACATGAATAAAATAATAATAAATAAATAAATATATTATTATTATTATTATGTTATTAAATGCTCAGGGGGGTTGTCCCCGGAGTCCGATTCTCCGAGGGCCCAGCCTGAGCTCCATCCATTACTGCTGTACCACTCCGCACAACAAGGCGGTTAGTGATCACAGCAGGCCAAAGTCATTTTCCTAAGTAGACGGAGGGAACCTAGTATGACAGCCTTCTGCATTCTGACCGCCAAGAATTCAGCTTTTGATGAGCAAGCTGGAACTCTGGCAAGTGAGGATACAAAAGACTGTTTCATCCCTCCGAGGACGCCAACAATCAGGACGACGAGCTTGACACGGTAACCTGGGTAAAGTTTGCCAATTTCAAACAGGAGATCCTGATATATTTGTCTTTTGTGCTCTTCTTTGGCTGAGATGTTGTATTCAGCCGGGGCCGAGAACTCAATGACATAAATGTCACGAGTAGCCTTGTCGAAGAGCACAATATCAGGTTTGTTGTGATCGATCCGCCGAGTTGTTGCAAACGGCATGTTCCAATAAATTTTGCAACTGTCATTCTCAACAACCTGGGGAATATCTCCTGGCAGATAAGGCAGCACTAGTGTCATATCAATACCGTAGTAATGACGAAGATAGTAGTACAGTACTCTCAGGGCAGCGTTGTGACGCTGGATATATGCACCTCTCGCCAGCACAGGACATGCTGACAAAAGGTGCATGAGCGTCTCCGGGTGTTGTTTACACATCCTACATGACGTGTCCAGAAGCTGCACCTGGAGCACCTTGCTACGGTATTCTAGAGTGTTAATGACACCATCTTGGCAAGCAAATATGAACCCTTCAGTCTCGGACATCAGGCCAGCTGACTTTAAGAAGGAAAACGTCAGCTGGGTGGACAAGCCATGATCACGCACGTGTTTGAAGAACACGCTGTGCATGGACTTGTCCATCAGTTCGCCTAGGAGTAGTTTTTCCTCGGCGTTCCTGATGACGCTCTTGAATTCCTCCTTTCGGAGTTCCATAAGAGCGTTTATCTCTCCAAGACCAAGGGTTCTTGCTGCATATATAGCTGCCTTATACAAGAACGACCCCTTATGCGCATTCTTATGTTTATGAACAATTTGCATAAGAAAGTCATCCTCGTCTGCAGTGAAATTGACAACTTCGTGTGTTAAACCCAGGACCAAACGATCATGCAGCCGCTCCAAACTCTGCAGACCTCTCCCACCGATGGACCGGGAGAGGTATAATCTGGCGACTGATGAATTGGGGTGCATGCTCCGGTTCATGTTGATAGTCTTACGGGTTTTGATGTCGAGATCTCGCAGATCCTTTCGGGCCCATTTTAAGACACCGAAAGAGTATAGTAAGACTGGGACAGCGAGCGTGTTAGTAGCGGAGACTTTATTTTTACCGGAAAGTTCGGAGGACCAAATTTTCCGGAGTCTCCTAACATACTCGCTACGGAGAGTTGCTTGGACTTCGGAGACCGCATGCATGCGGTGCTCTTCCATTCCTAGATATCTATACAACTCTCCGGCGTCTAATTGTCTTAAAACGCTCCCATCTACCAACTCGACATCATCACCCGTAACAGAGCACTTACCCTTCGCCAGATGTACGACCGCACACTTGTCCAACCCAAAAGACATTCCAACATCCCGCGTGTACTCTGCTACGATGTTAAGAGCCGCCTGTAGATGATCTTCATCAGCACTATACAGCTTCAGGTCATCCATATAAAGCAGATGGGTAATCGAGTATTTTCGATCACCCGGAGGCCCCACTGATTACCCACGAGTTTTACGGAGAGCAACAGATATAGGCAGCAGTGAGATGCAAAACAGCAGAGGGCTTAAGGAATCACCTTGGAAGACCCCTCGTTTGTACTCTACAACTCCGGTTATGTGCAATGCGTTTCCACTTCCAATGTGAAAACGCGTTCGCCAAAGCTGCATTGTATGCCGAATGCATTCCACTATTTCAGGATTGACCCCCAGGCATTTGAGGAGATATAAAATCAACTCATGAGAAGTTGAGTCAAATGCCTTGCGATAGTCGATCCAGGCCATTGACAGGTTGCGTTGATAGTAGATCGCATCTTGTGTGACACATCGATCAACTATCAAGTTCTCTTTGCAACCTGACAGGCCTCTTTTGCTGCCACGCTGTTCATATATCTGTTGCCATACAGGTTCTATCTCCTGCAAAATACGGTTGTTTAAAATTTTTGTAAAAATTTTATAAACCGCATTCAAGCAGGTGATAGGCCTGTAATTCTTTGGGTCAGACAAGTCACCTTTTTTTAGTATCAGTACGGTTCGCCCTTCCACGAGCCAGTCTGGAATCGGTTCGTCAGCTCTAATGTACGATGTAAATATACGGGCCAGATGGAGGTGGGTAGAAGTAAACTTCTTCCACCAAAAGACATTTATGCCATCTGGTCCCGGGGCAGCCCAATTTTTGCTGCCATTTAGAGCTGAATGAACTTCATTCACACTGACTGCAGGGCTCTCTTCATCAGCATTCTGTCTACGGTATTCCCGACAGAATGCTTTAAAGTCGTGCAGAGCTGGATTATTGGCGTTCATGTTTGGTTGATCTCCATACAACTCAGTCCAAAAAGCTTCCACCCGCTCAGGTGTTGGATAATTCCCGGTAACATCGGTCTTTGATGTCAGAAAGCGTGAAGGGCTGGATCGAAACAACGAGTTGTCGACCAACCGCTTCAGCCTTTTCTCTAGTGACTTTTTGGCAGTCACTAGAGCCCGCAATTTATTGAGAGACTCTTCCTTGATGACAAGAAGAGTACTCTTATTCAGTGTGTGATGACGCCACCGAAGTTCAGCAGCAATGCGCCGAATTCGGGGCGTGTATGCTCTTTGAGTTGTTTCAAACTCAATCACACACTGAATGCGGGAGACCTGTTTCCGGGATCTGTCAATTTTGAGTCCAAGTTGTGAGATGCGCTGTCTCAACCTTGCCTCGATCGAGAGACAATGTCTCTCTCTCGGAAAAGCTGAAACTGCTGCACCATACACAACCTGGCTCACAGTGAGCAGGGTGGAATCCTCCAGGATGTTTGCACGGAGATCTTCATTTACCGCTTCTAGCTGTTGTTGGGAGTAAGTTATGGTGTGTTATTATTATTATTATTATTATTATTATTATTACTATCTAATTCGTAACAGGTCTGTTTTTGATCTACAGGCGATCAAAAACCGACTAAAAATTATGCAACGTTTTGGTCTGTTTTTGACCTTGATGCGATCAAAACCAGTTAAATGATTGTGACAAAAAAGTCTGATTTTGGTCTTGATTAAATTCTTATATAAAATAGATGCACATAATAAAATTAAATTGAATGAAAAATATTAAAAATTTTTATTAATCATAAACAGACTAAATTTTTTGACCCGGGTAGTTAAGCTTTTAGTGTACATTAAATACTTTTGCGTGCACTAAAAAAAAAAAAAAAAAAAAAAAAAACTAAAAACAGAAGCTTTTATGGTACATTTTTGACAATCAAAAAACCTAACTACTCTGTGTTTGTATTTTAAAACCTTAAATGAATAAAATGAATTGTAACTGATATTTTAAAAGTTTCATAAGCTATACAAACTGTATATGGCTTAAAGTCCGACTATCAATTCTCCTAATACCTGCAGTTTCATAGCGAATTTAATGAAATTATTGTTAATGAAGAAAAAGCTACTAGTTTTTTGAACTGTGTATTTATGATGATAAAAAAAAATTATTATGATATTTTCAGTAAACAATTTTATACGATAAATAAGTTTAAATAAAAATACTATAATGAAATTTTTGCCGTCAAGTGGATAGTGTACTACGAAAATTCCACTACAGTTTACAAAGTAAATTATAAACACCTAACAATGGAAATCAACATACCTGAGCTATTTCAACTGTTGAAGTAAACATATGCATAAAAATAAGTTATCGTACGCCTCTGGGTGTTACTGAGCTATTACAGGAAAGTTTATTGCACTGTTCTAGCTCTTTTTGTACGTAGATTGTAGAACGTAACCCATCAGATTAGGCTTATTGACGAGTTTGTTGACGTCCTTGGGATGAAACTATCACATATTGTGACATTTATGACACCTCACACTTGAATTTCGGTTATTTACTCAGAAATCAATCACATGGGAGTGATGTTCTGTTTCACTTTGTGCTAACCGACATTTTACATCTGTGAAATGAAACGAGACATAGCAAACACTTAAAAAAATGAAAAAAAAAAAATAAACTATTCGAATATTGGACTGTTCAAATTAATTGTTTAAAGATTGTCATTGACTTTTTATACGAAATAAATTCAATTTAGGACTTGCAATAGTTAATAATCTAGATACAATTTAAAAAGTTTAGTCAATGTTGCATTATGAACTCAAGGTTTGTGATCCGCACTTAGCTTGATGATAATTTATACTATAGTCTTTGTATATTAGCGTCACAAACATTGAAACGAACATAGTAAAATCGAGATCAGAAAGTCCAATTTGAAAGGTATAAAAACCTAATAATTGATGCTTACATTTCAATCAAATTTCCTTTTTAAGTTGCCGGGGTTTTCCCCTGGACCTCTTAGCTTTTTAGCCTATCAGATAAATAATTTCTCAATATAAAAAAAAAAAAATAAAACAAATGAGAGTCTTAAGCCTTCCTGTTTGCAATGGCCACATATTGTTTTATTTATTTTTAATTTTACAAATCAACGAACTTTCGGTCCCAGCATGATAAAAAATCGTTTAGGCACCACAGGAGAATAGTAGGACATCTCAACTCGCGCTTTTGTCACCCTCGTCTTTGGCTCGGGTGACAATATTGCGCGATTTAGAATGTCCTACTTTCCTCCCTAGATGCATAATATACTATTTTATCGTTATTTTGTTCTCTATATATGGTCATACCTGGTCATACGCGATGATGCTTGCTTATGCATGGTCATGTCTGAATACTCGCCAGATCTAAAAAGCATGATCGTGTTTGGTCAGACATGAGAGTGCTTGCTCTTTCATGGTAATGCTTTTTTACGTATGGTAAATATTCAGTCATGGTCATGCGTGAGATTAACACGTGGTCGTGTATGATCATGGATTTTTTTCCGATATATACACTGTGTATTAGATGTAAGCGAAATGACGTTGTTGTGATTTTTCTACAATTCAGTCTCCTTTGCAATTAACTGCAAGTAGAGAAAAAATTAACACCGCTCATTAGTCACTAAATCAATAAACTATTCAAAATTTTTAGTTATTAAGCTAGAATGTAATTTTTTTCTTTACATACTGTAAACTTTTTTTTCAGTGCAGTCTTTCTCAATTCCGTCCGGTTGTTTAAGAAAGATACAGGGAAAAAAAACGGTGGTACCTTTTGCGGCTCAGTCCGGAAATAATAGGTGATAAATTAGGGTTTCTTTACTGATAAAAAAGTAAACGATTCAAGAGAAAAAAGCCTTGAACCAAGAATACCATTTTGAAGAAATAGATTTTTTTGAGTCCATATAAAAAATTCTTGACTCAAGAATAATTACTTTTCTCAAGAAAATTATGCTCTTCAAAATGGTGTTCTTGGTTCAAGATTTCTTCTTTTGAATTAAGTTTACTTTTTTATCGGTGTAGAAATCAGTACTTTTGCGGTTGACACCAAGGGCTCGAAAATTGAATTTACTGAGTGAGAAGGACAAAAAATGATGAATCCGATTGAAAATGGGCGAGATCCGTGCGTTTGTGAAAATAAAGCACAATCGTGTTAAAATATACGATGTGTTACCGTTTTCTGTTTGTGGTCTTAAAATAGTTTAACGTGAAGTTGTGAAAACCAAGCATTCTAGCAAAAAATGTTGAACCGTTTCCTCAGATAAACAATGACAAAAGCAGCATTGTACTCCCGGTCTTAAGCTCAAGTAATTTCTGTTGATTGAAATGTGCTATGGATAGAAACTCAGTAATAACAATTGCATTTTAATGATGAGATTTCCATGAGAGCAGTTTTCCAGAAAATCAATTTAAATTTTACGAGTTGGATATTTATTTTAGTTTTTATGAAATAATAAAAAAAATTTCACCATTATGAATGACGACTTATGCTTATAAATTGAATCATATTAAAAAAATGAAACTATGCAGGTGAAAATAAACATAATCCGAGTTATTTTCACTCAAGCGTCATATTTAAATGCATTTATTTTGATTCTATTTCATTTCATTCCGTGCTCGTTGTTTATTTAGTCGTTTGCAGATAGGTAGAGAATCAGAATATTACAGGAGAATTAAATTACCACTGAAAAACATTTGAGTTAACATTAAGAGTATATTCTGTATCAAATATCTTGTTTAATATAAACTGTAGTACATACTATTATTGTATGTTATAACGATATTTTAATGAACATACGTTGATATTCTATGAATTTTTCACGAGAAAAAAATCTGCATAGAACAAAAGATATTAAAGATACTGCTCTGCTGGAAATAAATAAAATTATATATACAATTTTCACAGTATTAATAGATTTTTTTTAATGTGAACCCGTCACTTTAGAAAAAGACATTTAATTATTCTACTTTTTTTTATCAATTATCGCTCTCTAAATCACCGAAGAATTTTTTAATGGCTACTAAAAATTTTTGTTGATAGCATTTAATAAGTTTTCCGATGGATAAGAAAAACTTATTGTTTTATATTATTTGAATACTTCACTTAATAAAACGTTTTTTAGATTTTTTTGTTGATTGGTTTTTGCACGAATTTTTATCCTAGTTTATAACTGTATGGAATTTATCGTAATTAAGTATATTTTATTTATCCATCGGTATTTATCTGTTTCAAATAATTTCAACAGTTTATGTATCAATATCAATTTTATTAAAAATTTTTTAAAAATAATATTCAACAAAATTTCTATATTGTTATTTTTATCGGTCAAATATTTAATAATCAAATTTTATGTATTATTTAAAAAAAAAATTGAATTCCGATGAACATTCTTATCATGGTATTTTATTAAATCATCAATAATTCAATAGCTACATTTAAAGTAATTAAAATGAAGTAACAATTACTAATATTTTCCGAACAAAAAAATTTGAATAATAGTAATCCAAGTGAAATAGTCTTTAAAGGATCTGACGTAATTGAAAAGTGAATATTACCATGAGGTTACTCCATGAACCCCGGGGATTATCATGGAAATGTCTGTCATGGCCGTTCAGAATCACTGAATTAATTCATGTAAAATGACGAAGGACTAGAGATAAAGAGAAGAGAGAAATTGTAGAGGGTACTCACTCCTCACTCCTCAACAAACTATATAGTACATTAGTGTGGTTATGAAATTTCAGTGAAATTTTAGTAATTTACATGTCATCAATTTATTGTGTTGCAATTAGCCATTGGTTTCACGTTATACACATCAGAATAGTAGCACATATATACATATATTTATATCTATATGCCAGAAACGTGGAAAGTGAAATGGAAAATGAAGAATGAATTCCGGAACCATCATTTCCATTTTCGAATAAAATTAATCAGCGTTTGTAATTGTAATTGAAATATAGCTTATTTAAATTCAGTTAACGTTTAGCACTTCCATCCAATCATGCCAATACAAATTTAAATGAGGCGAACGTAAATAAAAAAAAAAAAAAACTTCATCGTAGAAATAAAAAGTTATTTTCTCTAAATCAGGTTAATTATTTATAATGTAAATTAATTTAAATGCATTGTTGTATTATTATTTTTCAATCAGATTCAAGACGGAACGACGAGTGAAAGCCTACTTGAATGGTACCCGAGCTACGAAGATGACGGCAAGTACTTGATTTGCCGTGCTGAGAATTCACGATTATCCGATGCAGCCATTGAAGATCGATGGAACTTGGTGGTACACTGTGAGTAATATTGATCTTTGATATAAGCTCGCTATTCTATGACTGGGTATATCTGTACATGTATAGCTATATAGATATCCCACCATTCTTGAGTACCTACTAGTATAATACCCAACTACACTATTACATCGTTCGCATAAAGTGGTTACGTGTCTGACGATAATAGAAAATAAAATCGATTATTCCAGTGACTAGTCTTCTCTTTACCACTATGTTGCTCCAACGGTACTGATATATGTGTATACTTATATATATACACACATATACATCCAATAACACTACATTGTCAACCGGGTTACGTATTCTCGAGAATTTCATTTGAATATCCGATTGGTCAATAAAATCTACGACGTTATATATACAGAGAGGGAAAGACTGAGAAAGAGAACGGATAACAAGGATCCAATTTCGCTTAAGTCCTATTGAACAAGTCCTTCAAGGTCAAATTGTTCATTTATTTCCGCCGAAATACCAATATAAGCTCGTCTATATACTTTACTTCTTTTTGCTGTTTCTAGAGTTTATGTATCCATTATACTTGAAGAGACATTTGAATTCACTAGTTTGCAAGATAGAAACAAAGTTTTTACTTATTATACTGCAAAAAAAATACTTGATTCAAGAAAAATATTCTCTTGAAAATTTCACTCATGCTTTGAGTTACTCAGTTCGAGTTAATACAAAAAATTCACGAACAAAATCAAGAAAATAAAACTAAGAAGATGTGGTGAAAAAATTCTTCAATCAAGAATTTTACGAATTCAACAAAGCACTTCATTATTTTGAAGCTAGATTAGCTATTTTTTACCCATGAATATTTTAACCCTTAAATTGATAATAATAATAATATGCACGATCTCTAAAAGTCAAAAATTTGCTTTTACATACAATGATTCAATCTCTTTCTTAACTGATTTTATTCCCACTTTTTTATATTTGTGATTATTTATTTCATGATTCACTTGAACTAACCTGATGTCAAGTTGTTAAGTATTTTGTAAGCAAATATTTTTTTATTTTTTTTTTTTATTTATTTATTAATCTCGTTACAAAAAAAATTCTATAGAGGTGCGTATAGCACCTGTGCATAGAACGAGTACATATTAACAAAAATATATTTTATTATCAACAATCTCTTAATATATAAGATAGTAATATAGTAATACTTAATACAGTGCAAGCTAAAAGAAAAACAACCTAACAAGCTAGTTATTTATATAAGTTTTATAAGTAATATTGTTGCAACATGTAAATTAATATCACGATTTTTAACTAATTATCTATTTTTATCGATTCTCTCAGTTTTTTGTTTATTAGTTTCTTCTTATCATTCAAAGTTTTCATCTCTATTGGTAATTTATTGTAATATCTTAAAGCTACATAATAAGCACATTGTGTGTAAATTGTTTTACTTATTTTTGGTAGTGACAGTTGTTTATGTCTTGTACAAATTATTTTATCATTATATATACACATTATATTTGATTTTCTCTTTGACTGACAGCAAACATAATAGATTTAGCATTTGTGAAATTCGTGTGTATTCAGAGACTCTCAAGATTACTCTCTTAGCGTGGTTTTGATTGATTAAAATGAGCGGTAACATTGATTCAAGATATTACCGACTTGTCTCAAGAATATTAGTAATCCTCCAATATCTCATATTATCTATATAATTGAAAACAAGTCTTACATAACTTTCAGAATGGGTTTTTAGGCTATTTTTGGTACTTTATTTATTACTATTTTTTTCAAGATTTTTTAGTATTTTGAGCAAAAAAAACTTGTTCTCTAATCAATAATGTAAAATTCTTTAAAAAAAAAACGGAAATCATTGCTAGTTTTTGAAAATTTTGTTTTTTGGTAAATACTTAAATCTACAGATTCGGTAGAATCTGGCGCCAAGTTCCGTTCAAATCCGTTGTCAACGGAGCGCCAGACTACCGACTATGTTTACTGTAAGCAGAACGGTATTTTGAGGTTGCAAAATTTTATTTAATTCCACGATACTTTTTTTCCTAAATTGTATATTATAACAGTAATTCATACTTTATTTTACTGTTATTAATTAATTATATTCACTTATAACAATTAATCTACTTGAAATTACTAAATTTAATCAGCACAAACTATACCAACGCAAAAATTACGATCCTGACTATTTTCTCGACGGCCAAAGTGATCTGCCACATACTAAATAATGCGAGAATGCATAGTAAACATTCCTTAGATAGAAAACTACAGTTAAAAAGATATTTCACAGCTTGCATCTACACCCGCCAGGGTGCGCTGGAAGTATTTTTACATAAACTAGCTTCAAGAGGATAGTTTGCTATAAAAAATACAGCCAACGCGAGATTTAAGTTAGTACCAATTGTAAATTTTTATTATAATTACAAAAATACTAAAAATCTGAACAAAAACAGTTTCACTGTAAAAAAATCGTGCCAAGTCCACGTTCATAAAACTATTAAGAAAAAAAAGTTTGTTTTCTTTACAAAAGATATAAAATAAAATTTAAAAAATCCAAGTAACCGATATGATTGTTTATGATTTTCGGAAATTAAAAAAAATTTTGTTGTAAATTTAAAAATTTAAAAAATTTTTGGAACGTACTGGTGTGCGTCATTGTGTATTTCAATTTTTAAAGTCTAGTATATAGATTTTACGAATTTCATTAAAAGTATTAAAATATTTTACAACCGCGCACACTAAATACGTTACAAAATTTTTAATTTTAAAATTTACAACAAGCTTTTAATTTCGAAATCATAAACAATCATATCTGAATTTTAATCTATTTATCTTCTTTTGTAAAAAAACAAATTTTCTTAATAGTTTTATTTTTGTATTAAGTACCCGCGGGTAATAAGGCCTAAGTGATAGAAATGCTATTTAAAATAACCGCTTCCGTGCAAGACTTCTCTAGTAGAAGCGACTAGCATAGAAATGTCGCTACAAGTTTATAGAGTCCCAATACAACGTTCCCTGTATTCTATATTTCATCATCCATCATATGCTAAAGTAGCGCAGAAAAATTCCTAAAAAACGGTTTGACTAAATGGTAAACATTTTTTATAATTTTATATAACATCTTTAGTATTATTATAACATTTTAAGAAGTATTGTTGCTAAATTTAAGTGATGATTGATCTATACCAATTTTATTGATTATAGTATAACTATTTCCAGTATGTTTAACCCGCAGGCCTTATTATCCTACCGTAGTAAAATAAGGCCTATTCACAAGGTTTTTGAAAAAATTTAATTTTGTGTTTGTTTATGGTAAAAATTACCATTACTTCATTATATTTTGTGGCTAATGTATTAATATAATAAAAATTAACGTTACATTTCAATAATTAAATGCAATATTTTCGATTTTTTTCAAAATCTCCCTTAGCTAGGCCTTATTACCCGCCGGTACCTTAATTATTACATTAACTGGCTAAATGGAGTAGTTTAAATTGCGTAAGTAGACTATCAATATGAACATCTTTCTACAGTAACAATAATATATGACAAATAGATACGCAAGAGCAATATGATGTCCTAAAGCCTTCCTACGAAATTATGTTACAAAATTAATCAGATCTGTCTCATGAGTTGTTTACCTTTATGAGGAGATACCAAGGGAACCGATGTTCTGTTGGTACATCTCACGATATGCAGTATCGTTATCCCTTTATTTACGACTATTATACCTCCGATCTAATTTGTTCAAGTAGATCCCGGTGTACTCATAACCTAGATACTCACATTATAATGTGATCATCAAGAGTTAGGGAATTTCTAATGTGATTTACTACTCAAGATTCTCCATCAATCTGTTTAGCGATTCAATTTAAAATATATATGTACTCGGAGCGATCCAAGTGTGCAAGCGGAAATAAACCGAGATAACCCGCTGATGAGTTAACTCATGATGAAACAATTATAAGTTTAATTAAGCAATGATATAGCCAGATACGGTGCGGCAATTAAAGGGAGTAATAGCTTGCATTTTTCGTGTTTATTAATTGTAATTTGAATTGGAACTTAATATTGGTTTTTTAAAAAAAATTTCCGATCCTTTGAGTATAGTTGGCTTATTACGTTCGATTAAGATTTAAAGTCATCTGACACGAAAGTGGTTGAAAGTAAACTAAACGGCTTCGGTTGAAATTGCGGTGGAGCAGAGTGATAATAAGGCGAAAGTGTTAATTTAATATTAGCTGTTCTGTCACAGATTGCTTGCGGTTTTCCAATTAATCATTAATAAATATGATACAGTGCATATGATAAATTACTAGATAATTTACTAGCTATTACTCGCTCGCTCCACTGGGCGCTTTATAGAACTGCATTTTTAGATCTAGACTTGAAATTTAATTAGAGTATTGTTTTGACTTGCACGGATTCCAAATTCTATCGAATTGGCATGCACCTTTTATCCATGTAATTATTCTAGCTAATATTCATTGTAACTTTCAATGTGCAATCATTATAACATTCCCGTATTTTTCTTACAAAAATGAATAATAATTGATATAAAAAAAAAAAATTTGTAATGAGCATTGAAAGTTGCAGTTAAAGAAACTGCAGGTCTCATAAGTGAAGAAATCTGGCTAGTATATAAATATAACCAATAGAATTAAAAAATTCATTTTAAACAATTGACAATCGAATAGAATAAATTTAGTTACAATAAATAGTATATTACACACCTAGGGAAGTAAAGTAAGAAATGTCTCAGATCACATGTAATTGTCGGCCGAGGCGAAGCCGAGGTTGACAAACATGTGATCTGAGGCTTTCTTATTTACTTCCCGTGGAGTGTATACTATTTTTTTGCTCGACGAAGGCAGAAAGCGGCACTTTCGTTTAGCGCAGCGGGCCGAAAGTTGACGCTTTCTGCCCGTCGAGCAAAAAAATTCATTATTTCTAAGTCAAAAAAATATAGGTTCCGGATAAGTCATCACCACCATATCATATACTAAAACTTTCTCCGAAACACGCTGCATCTTATGGCATAAGTATTATTCCGATCGGTTCAGTAGTTTTCGCAGTATAATCGGACAGAAAAACCGGCTCTCCATTTATTTGTATAGATTTAGTACGGCTAATTTTTTTTTAACTTTTAATAAATATTTTTTTTGAGAAACGTACATTTATTAATAGATATTCATAAACAGTTAAGAAAAATTTACCAATAGTTAAAATATCAACAAATTTTTTTGAGTAAAATATATATATAAGCCGTATCAAAAAAATTTTGTACGCTTGATTTATTGCAACCATTGTTTTATTATTTTTTTTTCTAAGAGAAATATTAATCTATCTAATTTAATTGAATTTTTTTATTTATCAAAGGTATGGTGTTATAAAAAGTATCACAAAAGAATTTGTACACTCATTTTTTATTCAAAGATCTAAGCAAATGTAACAAATACAATCACATATAACTATAAATGAATATTTGTCAACATTTAATAACTTGTGTCGATTAAATGACTTCTTATTAATTGATAAATATTTGTTAACTGTTAATAAAAATTTATCAAATTATTTTATGTTGGGAAATTATTTATCAAATCTTATAAAATATTTAGAAAATCTTTGATCAGCTCAGATAAAATTATACAAAACTGCGGAATAAATTTTACCAATTTAATTAGTTTCAACTGATTTCTAGATTAATATCTCCTTTTTCGAACCAAGTGTAAATATACAACGCTTAATTATTTCTTTCTATACTATCGCGTTTGAATGAATTCTTTGATCCTACATGATTAACTTTTGAATTTAACTTTAATTAAATTAAAATCTGAGAACTACTGTTCTCAAAGCTTTGAAAATTCAGTAGTGAGTAAAATCAGAAAGGTTTCATTATTTTCGGTTAATTTTAGTCTTCGTTAGGTTTAGTAATTGTTTGAAAGCAAATACATAGAATTCTTGTTACAAAGGGAAAATGTTATCCCAAACGCTTGATTTGTAAAGAAATTTTATCTCCCGAAAGACTTTGATCATTCAAATATGTGCAATCAATGTTGTCTCGGATAACTCTGCGTATTTAAAATAGTCATAATTGAAACTTACTACGAAATACTTTCTATCTACACTAACATTAGCCTGATTGCATAATAAATAATTAATGAAAGTAAATGTAAAGCGATAAATTAAATTTTCTTCTGGATAGTTATAATCAATGTTTGCTCAATTAAAAATGTAAAATAATTCATCAATACAAATCAATACCGTAGATTTACTACCAAAAAGTTTATTTACGATAGAGAATTTCGTATACTGTAGATAATTGAAACGATTATGTTGGCAATGCCATCCGCGATGCGTTAGTTAATTAACTAATGCATACCAGATGAAATGCTCTGCAGTTGGGTTGAAACACTTACTGTCGCACAAACTGATTCATATACATTTATGCAACCCCCTAGTATTTTATTTACAGATACATTTAGATACTCCGTTCAAACAGCGCAGGTAAAATGAGAATGGTTTTGCTAAGCAGTTTTTATTTATTCTGAATATGTTAAATCTATTATAATTATGCATTCAACTAAAAAATAATAATAAAATAGAAAAAAAAATAATAGAAACTCTTAATAATAATTATGTCTCAAAAAAATAATCATAAATCAATAAATAAAAATTCCTGGATTAATTAATGCTAGTTAGATAAATTGTAAGTGGAATAACTGTCTGATCAAACGTGCGTTTCACTCCTTATACTTGATTGATTTTCACTTCTCGCGACCCAATTACTTTTTTCTCTTTTCAAGTGTAGAATTACAATGGGTAGAGGAATGAGAAGATCAATAAGTTTTAAATAACGGCTGTTGATTTAAGAATTAGTTCATAAATAAATTTATTCATAGTGAAGATCATAAAAGGTTGTAACACTTTGTATGATATAGTTTACGTAAAATATAAACTGATTCACATGAATAATAGGCCGACAGTTAACGATGATCTAATGCTTTAGATTATTATTACTATTATTTATTTTTATAATTACTTCTAGATACAATAAAAATAAAATTAATTACTTGCGACTTATCGCAGAGTCATGAGAGCCGAAGGTTATTGAATAAATATCTAAAGTCAGTAAACAAATATACGTTAAAAAAAATTGCGAATCAAAGTATATAAAAGCAAAATAATATTTGGGCGGAAAAGCGTAACAACTCTGCCGGAAACACTTTCCAACCCTCCGTGAAATTATTTTTATTTCGTGGCGAGCCCAGGCGAAAGCCCCTTCGTCCAGTTGGTTTCACACCACAAATCACACAGTGCGATAAATGTTCTACGTCGGTCTTACAAGGTTATTTATTGGTAGAATAGAGGAAGGCGTACGGCTAAAAGCAAAACGTACAAAGACTCCAAGTACTCGTACGTACTTTTAAAACTTCCATTGGCTAAATGAACTAACCATTCATATTATAAAGCATTTACGATTTTATTTAATTTTTTAAATCAATTGTTTACAGCATGCCACTCAAATTTTTTTAGCCCCATTTTTTTCCATTTTACAGTTATTATAAAAAAATTAACATGAATAATATTTTATCCTAACTTACGAAACTAGATGTTATAATTCTGTGTACGTTATTTATTATTAAGAGAAAAATAGAATTAATTTTCAAGATTTAATTTTGTAGAACTCACTGTAATAATACTGTGGGCACAATAAACGGTATCTTATGTAACTTCAGTTAGTTAAAGTTTGATTATGACGCCATAACTTACACTAGGTGGTAACACCAGTCAGACTGATTATAGAATACCCATAAAATCAACCGTTATTCCAACTTTCAGGTAATGGAAATTCGCTTAAAAAATTTATTTTTCTTTGTATTAAGATTTAATGAAAACATGCATCTGTGAGTAATAACGGAATTTATGTTTTATTTTCAATTATTGCACTAAAAAATATAAAGAAATTTACGGAGTCGACATACGCGGAAAGCAAATTGTACGAAAAATTACGATGAAAACATCGTAATTTTTAGTATAGGACATTGCAGTGCCGGACCAGAACTCAAACATCGTAGTTTAAACAATGCAACATCGTAAATTTCTATCACTCAAATTAAAAAGAAGTTTAGGTCACCGAAAAAATAATTCTGTATCACCCAGGAATCGAAACCGGTGTCCTCTCCGCCACAAGTCCAAGGTTTATTCCCTAACGCTATCGGAGGGAATATCTAAAATTTTTGTTCAATCACATAATAAGACCCTCGATACAGTAGTTGGTCATCTTTCGGTGGTGGCGTCGCAAACTACTGGACTCTGTCTCTCTTTTATTAAAACATATAGTATGCGTCCTTATTCACTTGCTCTTACGGAAAAAAAATTTACTAAATAACATCGTAATTTTCAATAATTCAAATTGTATTCTGTAAACGGCAGCATCGTAAAAATCGAGATACTGAAAGTCTAGTCCTGGATTACGATGTTACTATTGTAATTTTTCATAGGATTTTTTTTCCGTGTACTGAAAAAAAATTCATTAAAAGACAAAATTTCCTGTAACTAAGAATAATTTTTGGCTTAATTAAAAAACAATTTTTTAATTCGAAATACCAAAAAAATACTTAAAAAGAAAAACAAATTTTTTATTTTAATCCTTTCTGAAAAATATTTCAGACTTATTTTTAAAGGTATAGAAAATAATAATAATTTGAGGATTGTTACTTTCAAAACAAGTCGGTAATATCTTCAATCAATGTTACCGCCTATCTTAATTCAAGAGAAGAAATTCTTCAGTGAAAGATAAGCTATGTTGTTTGAAAATAATAAAGTGCTTTCTTTAAGGGTAAAATTCTTAAATGAGCATTTTTTTATTGGAGATCTCTATGTTCTTGATTCGAGAGTGAATTTCTTGAATTAAAAGAACTGTATATCTTGCAATAAAAGTAAAACTTTGAGGAGTATTTTTCTTGATGAATTAATTTCCTTTTCGTGTAATACAAATGTCATCTTCGATATTTTGTCAGCTTCAGAAAAATTTAATTGTTAAGAAATTTGACGATCTTTTGTGATTGTATGAAAAGTTGAAGTTATTCACGAAGAAGCTATGTTGAAATAAATTATTATTTTGCATCAATTGAAATACTTATTGAAAAAAAAATTTAATTTAAAATGCGGGCCAACCAAAGGCACAAAGAATATCTGAAGAGAGAGCTGTAACATAAAGCGTCTTGACTAATTAAATTTAGCGATTTACTTTCGTACAGTCCTCAGCATTCAACATAGCCCTGTGTAATTAAAAATGTAAAATTTGATTGCATTTCCCTCCAAAACCGTTTTAATGCTTATTTTTATCGAAAATTCAAATTCTAACAAAAAATTTATCATAATATTTTAGGGGAGGGTGGGACACGACGGCCCCCTTAAGCTGGTTATTTCTTTTTGTGGTTTTTAACCATCAAATTCGTTTATTTTCCGTTTATTTTGAATAAATCCGTCGAAATTTTGCAGAAAATCAAAAAAAAAATTTTTTTTTGGAGCACGATGGTCCTCTCCCCAAAAAAGCATATAAAAAAATTTTTTTATTTACTGAAGCCATTACCATCAAAGTCTAGAGATTTTCCTCTCAGAAAACATTGTCGAGGGAAAATCACGATTCTTACGAGTCTTGATTATCGCCAAGAACTAAAAAAAAAAGATCAAAATGTAACAAAAAAATGACCTCAGTTAAACAAAAAAAAAAAAAATAATAAAATCTAAACCAAAAAATTTGAAAAAAAATTTTTTAAATACAAAAATGATGATTGCCATTGTCTTTATTACAGTGGACTTTACTCAGAATCCACAGTCATGAATTCAGTGTAAAAATTGAAATAAATGGTCTCATGATTCTTGCGCAGGTATTGACGAAGATTATTCTGATGAATATGTCTGTGATCATTGCGAATAGTCGTATATCGACGTTCTAATTAGCAAATTGTAACTCCATTTTAGAGAATCTTTGTATGAAAAAATAATTAGTTTAAAATTTACCATCACTTTAAAAAACCATTTAAAAAAATTTTTGTACGCCTTTTTGACTATTAAAACTTTTTTTTCAGCTTTAAGCTTAAAATATAATTGCAAAATAATTGAAAGAAAAAATTTTTTATGCGCCCTTTTGAAATTTGTCCCGCAATATATGACATTTAGTGAAAAATGTTGTGTATATTTACAGTTATTTTCACTCTAGCATTTCTAATACGAATATAATAATTTTATAAAAATCGTTCTGCCGGCATACAAAAAACTTTCAAACGATATTAAAAGATATATAATTTTTCGTATACCGTCGTCGGTTTATCACTATATTTAAAACAAACATGTGTAAACGGAGGGTATATTTTTCCTCCACTTTGATTATACAAAATGTACCAAAGGATACTGTACTCAAACTCATTTATCTCCACCATAAACTGAAGTAGCTTACGTGCGTATAAATGTTTCGACACGGTATGGTAAGTTCTCACGGATGGAAGTGAGGAGCTAAGTCGAGCAATGTACTTCTCTATGCACATACCTTCACATATTTACAACAATATATATATACCTATTTATGTGTCTATGTCATGTGCATACGTATGTATAATATTGCATCATGTACAACCATCCGCCACCTCTTTATGTTGCAGCCCACATTTACGCGTCTACACTATCACGATCAATTTAATACTGCTATGCATTCCGCCTTACTCTGGGCGAGAGTCACCTCAGAGTTAAAAAAAAAAAAAAAGAAAAAAAAAAAAAACATTAACGACATCAAGTTGTTGAGCTATATGAGCGAGTAAGGCGCCACTCTTCTCTCAAGCATTTCTTTAACTGCCTTGCCGTCTTTCTATGAAAATATATATGTATTAATATTATATATATTTTTTTTCATTTCATCTCTTGCATGAGCACCGGCACAGCTCGGTCATGCTTTTCCTCGCAATTTAAAATGTCAAGTTTATTAAATATTAAAAGGACGAGGGGAATGTTTTACCCAAACTCACGAGACTCCGAGCTTCGGTCTCTGAGTTATACATATAATCATTTCGAAGAGTTCGCCTGTACATAATATATTCATCGTACACCCTAGGCGCTTGTACCGTGAGACGTCGTCTTTCTGTTCACCTGTGCGGAATGTACAGACTCAAACTTTAGCTTTATCCATTTCTTGGTATCTGTTTTTACTTTTTACTTTTTAATTATCATCACGATACACATAATCTGCTTTGTGTAAAAAAAAAATTTTTTTTTTAACAAATAACTGCATGCCGATACAATGGCTGTGAGTAATTCATTGTACAACTGAATTTTTAATTTATAACGATAAAAAAACGTGATTTATTCTTATAGGAGGCAGTCAAAAAGAATATCATTATAATTTGTGATATTGATATTTTTTTTTCAATATTGAAAGCCATCTCAATTTTTTAATTTGATGTTATTTTTATTAAAAATTTCAATGCAGAACGTTTTAATAACAAATCTTGTGTTAAATTAACAATGAAAATTATTATGTAAATTCACAGGGAACCCGTGTAAAAAAAAAGTTTCCTGAAAAGTTCCGGAATAGTTCCTGGTCCGGAACGTTCCTATGATAAGACAATCCGGAACATCCCCGGAATACTTTTGCAATGTTCTCGAAATAGTTCTGGATCATTCATGGAACACTTCCGGAACATTTCCGGAAAATCTCCGACAGACTTATAAAACATCGCTGGAATACTTCGAGAATAAATTAGGAATACTTCCGGAACATAATCCAAACGTTTACCGGAAATGTTTCAGAAGCATTCGAGCATTTTTCTAGGAATATTTTAAACATATCCCCGATGTATTCCCGATATATTTTGTAACTATTCCCGATTTGTTCCAGAAGTATTTCGGGAATATTCCAGGAATGTACCGGAGATGTTCCGGAAGTATTCCTAATTTATTCTGGAAGTATTTCAGCGATGTTCTATAAATCTGCCGGAGATTTTCCGGAAATTTTCTGGAAGTGTTCCACGGATGTTCCAGAACTATTTCGAGAATATTGCAGAAGTATTCCGGGGATGTTCCGGATTGTCTTATCATAGGAACGTTCCGGACCAAGAACTATTCCGGAACTTTTCAGGAAATTTTTTTTTTACACGGGAAGCACAAGAACAACTTTGAAAAAACGTTGTTCTCGAAGTCGTGGAGATCCAGGTGCGACTTCTGCCTTGGTTCTCTAATGTTTTTTCAAAGTTGTTCTTGTGAATTTTCAATAAATTACATTATAACTTTCATTGTTAATTTAATAAAAATCACTAAAATGGTTGAAATTGTTGATAAAACGTTGTAAGTAAAATTTTTAATCAACAATAATGACATATTAAAGGATTAGAAAGGCTTTAATATTAAAAAAAAATTTTTTTTAATTTACTAATCTTGAGTACAATAATTAATTATTATAATTAATGATAATAATCGTCTAAATTGAAATTATTCATTAGTAAAATACGGCCAAATTGTTGTAGAATTTGAGATTGGTTGAATTTTTATAACATGTACTTAGATACTAATTTAATAATTTATAAGTGAATAGTAATTAAAATATCGAGAGAATTCAGATTTAAATAAAGCCCTATTTTAGATTATGCTAAATTTTGTACGACTCATAATGCGAAGCATCAGAAAGTGCTTTACGATCGAAAAATTTGTTTTTACTCGGTTTCGCAACTATTTAATTAATTACACGACTGTCAATCCACGTAGTCTAATTAATTTGCGCATCGTTCGATAGATAATTTAATGGAGATTAATTCTGTCAGTGGTAAAAATCAATTTAAAATGATAGAACCAGAAAAAAATATCAAAATAGTTAAAAGAAAATTCCTATCAATCAACACACTTTCCTTTTGAAACACGATAATTTGCGTAAAAACTCACGAATTCAATCAGTTTTTAACTTCCCGCTAAGAAAATCGAAGATTTTCAAAAATCGGGAAGTTATTGGTGTTACCCCGTTTTTCGAAAATCGAGTTTTCATCAGATCTCGACGTTTTGAGGTCCTAGGAAGCTTCCCTGACTACTCCCGCGAGGTTGTCACTATGTCTGTATGTATGTTTGAGTGTGTGTGTGTGTGTGTGTGTGAAAGTATGTGAACCGCTTATAACTTTTGAACGGCCGATTCGATTTTATCGCGGTTGATGCCATTTGAAAGGGTTTGGCCAAACTTAGATTTTGAGTATAATTTGGACCGATTCAGATCAGTAGATTTTGAGAAATCTTAAAAAAACTAAGAAAAAAAATTTTTTCAAAAGTCGTTTTTTCTGGATAACTTTTAAACGGCTCCACTGATCGATTCCAAAAACTAATCAGGTCTAGACAATAAAAAACAACGTCGATCGCCACCAAACTGGTCAAAATCGGTTGATTCGTTCGAGAGATATCGTGAACGAAAGAAAACCGAAAAAAGTGTTTTTTTCGGGATTACTCCGAAATTTTTGATTCGATCAATTAAAACTTAAAAATTACTTATGGGGATGATAAAACTGCGTCGAATGCCGCCAACCGCGTGAAAATTGGTTGATCCATTCAAAAGTTATTGCGGTTTCAAAATTCTAAAAATAGTGTTCGATGAAACTATCAGACTTTTGAGCTGGGAGAGCTCAAATGCATAGAAATATTATCTCTTTGAACTCAGTGAGCTCAAATTATCACATAAATTATATTTTGAGCTAGAAAATCTCAAAAATGTCATAAGTACAATTTTAAGCGCCCAGGTATGAAACTCAGTGAGCTCAAATTATCACATAAATTATATTTTGAGCTAGAAAATCTCAAAAATGTCATAAGTACAATTTTAAGCGCCCAGGTATGAAATTAGCGGGAAGGCGCAGGGATGGCCTTTAGGGTGAACCGTTTTTCTAATTTTTTTTTTTTTTGTTAGCTTGAGATCCACTTTGCGGAAATTGGTATTGCAAATGGTCATCTTACTTAACGTTGAAATGAAAAAATAAATAAAATAAAAAAAAAAAGAAATTGTAATTAAAAGTAATAAAAAAAAAAATAGTAGTAAACAAACAAAAAATAGCAAATTGCAAAAGTAATATTTAAATAGAAAATAAGTGTAGAACAGTATTTAAAATAAAATTAAAAAAAAAATATTTTTTCAGAACATTAACTATTTTTTTTTTTTTTTATTTATTGAGTGAATGAGCATTATGAGTTGTGCACTTTTGGATTAGACAAACTTTTTTTGTCTCATTTTATTACAAAATATAAATAAGTTAATTTCCCTTAGGTGACACAGAACATCATTCCTATGTGATAGATTTCCACGCCAGAACAAACAGCAAGTATAAGCTGCTATAAAGATCATAATACACCGTAAAAAAAGCGGGGTTAAAATGGACTTATTTTAACACCGCTATGTAACACCTGTGTATTAACACCGGTGTAGCGGTGCTCTTTTGCGGTGTTAAAAATCCGGTGTAATATCGGTGTAACCGGTGTAACAGTAGAATAAATTTACACCGTATCGGAGTATGAATATTACATGATCCTATGATCAAGATTCTACTTTTTGTATTTGAGTATTTTAGTTTTATTTTTATTAATTACTTAAAAATTAATAGAAACAATTATTGTTATTAGTGCGGCGATTATTATTTAATTATTGTATTTATTTAGTTAATAATATTATATTATTGTTACCGAACGTATGATTAAATTAAGAAATTAAGCGTGTGAGAAATTATTCTGAAGCCGAGCGAATTAAGCGAGCAAAAGAAATTAATTGTAAAAGAAATTAAAAGACTGGTAAAATTATTCTAAGTTCCGAACAAGATTTAGTATTGAAAAGCGACGAATCGATATATAATGAAAGACATGATGATTATTATTTTGTGAGAAATAATTTAGGTAAGCGAAAATTTTATAAGTCCCAAGCAAGATTTAGTATGGGAAAGCGACGAATGGATAGAGAATGAAAGAAATTACGATTAAAATAATAATGAACTGTGAATTTGACGAAACGAATGGATGGATAATGAAATAAATGGCGATTAAAATAGAAAATAATTTTGTGAAAAATTATTTGTGGAATAAAAACTTAGAATTATTTTGACGATCGTTGAGCTTGCGCGAGCCTCGATAGATGGCGAAGATGTTTCGTTTGTAGTGATGATTCAAAAATATGTTAAGTTCCGTTTTGAAAATAATTTTGACAAGCAAATCTTTCTCAGGAGAATTACTCGGGTGAATACTCTTCTTCACCAAGTAATTCTAGAGGATGATACTCTAGCTGGAGTCTGAACAAGGCTCAGGTAAGTATCGTGGACCGACCGGATGAAAGTGCGACTCCCCGTGCCGAACACTGATAGAAGGATTTATTTGTATTAAAAAATATTTGTTAATAGTTAACAAATCATTTATTAGAGACCATTTTAGTATCAAACAAATATTTCTTAGTATTTAAAATGATTTGTTTGGATTTAATAAATCAGATATTTATTTATTAAATATTAATAAATCTTTTAAATACTAAGAAATATTTGTTAAGGACTAAAAGTGGTCTCTAATAAATGATTTGTTAAATATTAACAAATATTTTTAACTATAAACAAATCCTTCTATCAGTGAAGCCTTCAGCTGAGGTACGGTAAGTAATTATAAGCCGTGTAGGTGGGAGCGAGGAGGATACTCTCCACTTGCTCTCAGGGTAGAGTTTAGGACCTTCAGGAATGACGGCTAGTCTCTCTGAGGGGGGGGGGGTGTTATTGGGAAACTAGTTAGTATTTTGTAGACCGCGTTTTTTAGTTTGAACCGTGAATACCGTCGTGTATGTTTGGTTTGAAAGTTTATAGTGTATTAGTGTATATTGCTTATATTGTTTCTTGATTTTGAACCGCGAATATGTGTGAAAAGTGTGTTCTAATGTATTTTTTATATTGTTTAATTTGCTTATATTGTTTATATCGTTTATTGACATGATCAGGCCAATAAAGAGGTTTCCTTTTTCTTTAATTTATTTAAAATGAAGTGTTTTGTTTATATTTTGTTATTTATAATGTAATCCCCGTTTATGACCCTGGACTCCGGCGAGCAAATTTCGAGCTGGGGATTAATTTGATAGTATTATTTTGAAAACGTGGACGTTACAATCCATGAAACACAATTAATATTCAATATTTATCAAAATGAGACAAGTAATATTTATTTAAGAATTTTCAATTTATAAAATTACGCAGAAATCGATTTAATGAATGTTATACAACAAGTTAAATAATATTTACAATATTAAATGTTTAGGAACAATATAATAATTATTTTTATCGTAACCATAATGTTTCTCATAGTATAATGGATGTTTTAAACATGTTAAAATAAATAATTTGATAACTGTTTTTTTTTTTTTTTTTTTTTTTCAGATATTTCATTTGCACATAAACTCATATTGTAACACATAGTCTCTTATAGCTTACACAACAGCATTATATTATCATTATAAAGGAAAATTCTTTTAATTTCACCGTAAATGGGTAATTCGTAAATTCTTAAATTGTCCCAAAAACGTCCTAAAATTGTCTAAAAAATTTTTCATCCATTAATTTCGGGACAAATCTACAGCTGTGCAAAAATAAATTATCTCTATGAAAATCATTTAAAAAACGTTCAAAATTATCGTAAAAATGGTTCAAATTTGTTATAAAAACACTCTAAAACTGTCCAAGAAATGTTCCAAAATTGTATCAAAAATATCCGAAAAATGCCTCAAAAGTATTCAAAATTTGTTCTCAAATAGTTAAAAAAATGTTTTAAGATTATTCAAAAAAGGTTCCACATAAGATTTAAGGATAAAATTTCAACTTAATTGCTTCAAATAAATTGCATTGATTCTAAAATTATCTTAGAAGTATTCCGAAAATATTAAAAAAAATACTTAAAAGTTATGAAATAATTACTAAAATGCACTATTTTGAAGTTTCTGATTATTTATATGATGTCCCAAAATGCTCCCAAAATGCTCGGGGTCCATTTTTACATCGAAATTTTTTACAGTGTATTTATTTTAATTAAAAATTTTTATCTACTTTATATTTTATTATTTTAAACTTACTGAATTAAATATTAACTTTTTTTGATTATTTATTTTTAATTATTAAACATAAAAAGTTTAATTATAAAAATTGTGTTAATTAAAATATTATCAACACGGAAAATTTATAACACCGATTTAACACCGAAAAAAAAAAATTTACACCGCGAACGGTGTTAGTGCTACACCGATTTCGGTGTTGAATTTAACACCGGAATTTTTAACACCGTACACCACATGGACTCACACCGGTTATTTTTTACAGTGTATGTAATAGTTTTATCGCTAAGGAGACCAACCGAACTCTCTTATGAATATTTCAATGCTTCACAATAACTGACAACAAGTATGTGTAGGTTCTACAATGCTGCGAATTATTTAATCAAGACAATGGTTCATTTTGTAAAATAAAAAACGATATTAAAAAATTAATTTTAAACGGTTCAGTAAGTCAGAAGTAATACAATAAAACTTTAATATATTTTGTGAAATATGACGGCAACTACGTTTTTTCTTCACATATTTTTTTTTTGTAATTTCAAGTTGGAGTATCCAGCAATGTTAAAGTTTCTTATTTAGAATTATTTACAGTGGCGCTGCTGGTCGAGAACACGCTATCTGCAGTAGAAAGGTCTGGACAAGTTTAAAGTAATTGGGACAAGTCTCGCTTGCAACTATGACTTTCACATTATAATTTAAAAAGACAAAAAAATCCACCACTACAAATACACAGTACATAACTTGTGAAATAATAAAATGTATATAACTCAACAAAATAAATTAACCTATTTTTTTATTAATATACGGTAGAATTAAACTTGCGGGTTCAGTTATTATGTAATTATTATAAATACTTTAGGTACAAAAAAAGCTAGATAACTTTTCTTTTAATCGTTAAAAGGTTTTTTGTACGCTCTGTTGTAAAATCATAAGTTATTTATAGTATTAATTGTGAATACTAGACACGAAACGTTTTGAAATTTCAACTGGTTGTAATTTTTTTCTAAAAAGTTGATTACGGATGTTTAGTCATTTTATGTTACTCTTGTAACTTTTTTATTCAGTTGTTGATTGGTCGAATAAATAATGGCGGGATTTCTGGGTGAATGAGAGCAAGAGAAGCGAGCATGATATGTCTAGTAATTTAAATGATTAATATGATAATAGTAAATAGTCATAGTAAATATGTTTTTGCACCCGGCTTACTGTATACATTAAAGTATTACGTTAAATATTATTTTAGACCACAAAATTGTATGTAACTTGTACAAGATTAACTTCCACTCTAGCCTCATGTCTGGCTAAACATACTAATTTTCACTTGCTATTTACATACCCATTGATTATATACCACAATCTAATTAAATTAAATTATTTGCTACGATTTCAATTAAAAAAAAATCATTTCCCTCAGAAGTGAATGTAAATTCATAACAATAGATTTTGAATAAAAATTGAATGAAAAAATCGAAATATTTTCAATATTGTGATTGGAATGAAAAAATTATTTCGGTGGTTGGTGTGTAGTTGATTTTTCCAACAAACGTATACTTTTTTGTATGCACAAAAATAAAAATAGTTTTTCATTCAATGCATCAAAATGCAAAATTTTTAACTTTTAATATCTTTAGGGATTGCAATTGTAAATTTAAATTAAAAACTCTTATTCTCTTGAATACCAGAGTATAGGAACGACCTCGTATGTAAATGATGACACGGAAAAAAATCGATGGAAAATATAATCCCATCAAATTCAATTATTCTTTTAATGATTATTTTACGGAAAAAATAAAAAAAAAAAACATTGAAGATAAACAGAAACATGCGAAAAATAACATCGAAATTAAACGTAAAAACAACAATTACAGGGTGTTTATAGTTAGAGATGGTTAAAATATTCGTAACCAGCATCACTAATGTTTTGTGAGCAGCAGGTTGTTAAAATAGAGTAAACAATGAAAATTGGTTCCGTTTTTAATCAACGAAATGTATAGTTAAAAAAAAACATTCATTGCTTCGTTAAAAAGTTGTTAAAGATCGATGTATTGTTTGTTAACGAACGAGTAGGTAAGAGAAGAATGGAGTGTAAGAGAAATCATTTATATTTAAATATTTATTCCATGTTATCTCCGTTAAAAATTTTTATGATAGCGCTATATAAAGCATGATCTGGTCATACATGGGAATATCAAGCCATATATGGAAGTAAAAAATAACTTATGATATTTTCATTTTTTATTTTATTTTTTAGAAATGTGTACATCAATCAATTTAGGAATGTTAGAAGTTTAAAAATTGACTAAAAAAATAAAAAAATTTTTTTTTTTTTTTAAAAACCCCCTTTTTGCTTTGAGAAAAAAATCGTTATAGCAAAAAATTGAAAATTTGAGAAGTTATCAAATTTAGTGATATTTTTAAACATGAAACTTTTATAAAATTTCAACATTTTGGTATTCCAAGGGTTCACATTAGAAAATTTCAATTTTCATACTCCTAAAAGTTCAAAACATTTAATCTCTGAAGCAGAAAGTTAGAAAATAAAAATCAAATTTCTTCAGTCAATTTTCACATTTTTAACATTTCTGAGTTGATTTGAGTAAGAAAAAAATTTTTTTATACCTCTAATTGCTTTGCTACAACGAGAAGTTAAAACATTTAAATATTGAAAAATTATATATGGACACTAGCGGACCCGACAGACGTTATCCTGTACACACGTCTTAAATTTAGAAATTTTAGGAATGAGCTTGTATAGTTAAAAACATCATTAGTTAACAATATGCAATAGGCATTCCTCAATAATTGACAATTTCGTAAATATAAGCCCATTCTGATTTTATACTCATCGAGACCTTTCATTTGAGTACCCACATGAATTTTTTTTATATATCTTATATGTATGATATTTATGAAATATATATAAAATATATAAAAAATGTTATGTGGGTACTCAAATGAAAGATCTCAATGAGTGTAACATCGGGATGAGCTTATAACTTTAGAATCTTCAATAATTAAAAAATGACATTGTATCTTGTCAACTAATGATATTTTTAAAGATATAAGCTCATCTCGACATCACACTCATCGAGACCTTTCATTTGAGTACCCACATGAATTTTTTCATATATCTTATATATATGATATTTATAAAATATATGAAAAGTGCATGTGAGTACTCAAGGTCAACAACAATTTATAAACAAAAAATCTATTAAATAAACATTTTCCCGTGGACTGAATTGTGAATCTAAACCATTCTGGAATCTACCGGAAGACACACAAAAAATTTCATTAAAATCGGTCCAGCCGTTTAGGAGGAGTTCAGTGACAAACACACGCACAGAAGAAATATACATATATATATATATATATATATATATATATATATATATATATATATATATATATATATATATATATAAAGATAAAGATAAAGATAAAGATAAAGATATCAAGCCTGATAAAAAAAATTAGGAAAACGGTTGACCTTAAAGGCCATCCCTGCAACTTCCCGCTCATTTCATACTTAAGCACACAAAACTGCATTTATAACGTTTTTGAGCTCTTCGAGCTCAAAAATATAATTTTTGTATCATTTTGAGCTCTCCGAGCTCAAAAATCTGCTAGAAGTTAAATATAACACTATTTTTCGAATTTTTAAACCGCAATAACTTTTGAATGAATGAACCGATTTTTACGTTGTTGGTGGCATTCAATGCAGTTTTTAAAGTCTCATAATGAAGTTTTAATTATAAATTGATCTAACAAGGAATTTTGAAGTAATTCCAAAAAAACGATTTTTTCGATTTTTTTCGTTAACGATAACTCACGAACGAATTAACCGATTTCGGCCGGGCTGGCGGCAATCGACGTGTTTTTTTTATGTTAAGAGCTGATTAGTTTTTGGAATCGATCCGTTAAGCCATTTGAAAGTTATTCTAAAAAAACCATATTTCAAAAAATTTTTTTTGCAGTTTTTTGAGATTTCTCAAAATCTACTGGTTCGGATCGGTCCAAATCTAATCAAAATCTAAGTTTGACCAAGTCCTTTCGAATGGTGCCAACCGCGATGAAATCGGTCAAGCCGTTCAAAAGTTATGAAAGGTTTACATACGGCCGTAGAAACACACACACACACACACACACACACACACACACATACAGACGTACGGACATCATCGCGGAAACATTTGGGGAGGCTTCCTTGGACCTCAAAACGTCAACATCTGTTGAAAACTCGATTTTCGAAAACCAGGGTAAAACCAATAACTTCCCGATTTTTGAAAATTTTCAATTTTCTCAGCGGTAATTTAAAAATTTTTAAAGGAGATCTCTTAAAAATATGCATTAATAACCATGAAAGTTGTTTTTTTGAATAAAAATAAGTATTTCTAGGGTTGAGAATATAAACTTCCTAAAATTAGTTTTCAGCAGTAACCTTATATACATATAAGCCTGTATAGAAGGATAGAAATAGTACAAAAAAGTCAAATTATTAACAGGATCTTTACGTAAATGGATCTGACAAAACTTTGTCTCGAGAGTCATCAAATGAGACTCACAGTAAGTCGTAAAGCCGACAAACTGGCATGAAACTTGCTGCAAAGTCGTTTGAACGAGTTACGATTTTACCAGACTCTCTCATGAGACATTGAGAGTTATGTAAAATAAAAAAAAAGAAGTGAAATAAAATAAAAAATAAGACGTCTAGAAAAGATTAATGTGAAAAAGGGGAAAGGGAGAGTTTTTAGAGTTCAATTTTCCTCTTGAACAGTTTTTACTCCTACTATATTGTTTCCAATCACTAAAGCAATTGTCATGAAATAGCTTCCGTGTTTAAGTAAACTATAAAAAAAATATCGGTAAGTGTATTAGCATTTTTGTTGTAAATTTTGTATACCAAAAGAATTGGAACAAGAATGAAAAAAATAAACGACTATAAATATAGTTTTAAAAAATCCATTCGTTATCACGTTATTTGTTACCTACAAACAAAAATGATAGTCATCTTGATAAACGCGCGCATTGCCTAGATAAATGTTGTAAGTGTAAAGTTACAAAAAAAAATAAATAAACAAAAATAACGACGGAGTAGTCTTTTACGACAACAATTCAGATTTTATGTTCCGGTTTACTTGCGTGAACCATTTAGATGCTGCTTCTCGGCCATTTAATGTTTAGGTGTTTTCTGTGACATCAAATAGATCTTGTTGAGTTTACAGAAAGAGCTGCATTCCTCTGTGTTTGCAGTAAAGTGATAAAAAAATATCAAACGCTCTTCAGTGTCCAAACCATCGCCGTATTTTATGGTAACAATTATTTTTTCAAATACAATCGAAAATCTCTTGGAAAAAAAAAAAAAAACGATCTTTTGATAGGGAGAATTAAGATGTTTTTTAATAGTAATAATTGTTTAAGATAATACTTATGGCGTCAGTATAAACCATAAAAAAATCTAAGGTTAGCTTTGAGCTACTACAATGAAAACTTCATAATAATTTTTTAAAAAGGGATTGAACATATTAATTGATTTTCAAATTTCTTGGAAGCATAAAAAATTGAAAATTCTGATTTAATTATTATTTTATTCTTATATATAGAGTCTGTATTATAGACTGAAAAAAATAAACACACTGAAAAAAATAAACTTAATTCATGAGAACAATTCTTGAATTAAAAAAAAATATTTTCAATAGTTTTAGAATTTTGAATCACGATGAAAAGTTCGTGGATCAAGTGAAATCTAGGTAAACTAAAATTTATTCAAGATTTGTTGCAGTCAATAAAATTTCAAAGAAATATAATTTTGGTGCATAACTGCGGAATATATTGTTGAATCATTTCGCAAGTAAGAAATAATTTTTTGTGCTGAAGAAACTGCATTGAATACCGCAAACTGTATAAAAATTGTTAATTTTTTTAGACAATATCGAAGTTCAAAATTTTTAAAAAAGTTTGTTTCCAACCAATACCAGATTTCCAAGCTCGAAAAGTTCAAAACTTCATAGAAAATTTTTCAAGCGTTTTGAGCTCGAATATCGCTTAAAGTTCCAAGGATGGCCTAGAAGGTCAACCATTTTTATATTTTTTTTTTTAAGTGAGAGAAAAATTTTTTCACTCCCTCTATACTGTTAAAAGTATTTATCCTAGATTCAAGAGAATCATATCTTTGAAATTCTTATCAAGACCCTCAGGCCATTAAATTTCATACATGGTTAACTATTAAAATTTCAAGATCTGATATATTAAATAAGAACTCATGATAAAAAATTAAAGAGTTTAAGATTTACAATTTCTCAACCTTATTCAAATTTTAAAAACAATTCTTATGCATAAAATGTATCCATATTTCAAATAAATTTTTGTTTTTAATATTGTAATTTATAATTTTCTCAAAACAAAAGATGATTACTTAAAATTAATCATATGTAAATTTTTTAAACTTTTTAAAATAATTTTTGTTTAATTTCAGTAGCAATTTTCTCCATAAATAATTCTATTACGGATAAAATAGATGACTCGAAATGTAAATGATATCAAATTTAAAATAAAATTTCGAAAGTATGCTAAGAATAAAAAAAAAAGGAATTATAATTCTCCTCACAAAATACTATCGATAGGAAATTCAATACGTAAAATGAATGTAAAATGAAGTAATATATTTATCAACAAAATATTCTCACGAGGTTTACAGAGGGGCAGTTAATTGCTCTAATTATTCTGCAGTGTGCGTCGATATTCAGTGTGGTGTGTATGTCAAACCACGAGTACTGGGAAGTCTCGTATCGAGATAGATACAGAGGTATCGGAAATCCGGTGAACCTCGCATGAATATTTACGAACAGCTTTAGTCATGACTCATGACACACCTTTTGAACTCACGTCACTCTTTAGAGTCTCTCGCATCAACACGGCTGATATAATATATGGATACTCAATCAGCTATACTAGTACAGACAATCCCTCAATGAAATTTTGCCGACCCGATACAAACTAACACGCCAGAAGTTATGAAAATGAAACGCAATTTCCCTGGCACTAAAAACAGATTAAAATTACCAGAATTTTAGAGTATTTTGTCGACATTTTTTGGCCGGATTATCGGCTTTGAGTGATTAAATTTGCATCAGTATCACTGTAAAAAATTTTTTAGACCTGGTGTAAGTGTAAATGAGGGTATAAAAATTTTCGTGTGAAAATATCATTGGTTAACAAAATACAATGTCATTACTTAATTATTATCATTTTCAAAGATATAAGGTCATTTCGATGAATTTACACCATTATTCCACACTACACAGCCGTGTAAAGTGCTCCAGATCAATTTTTACACCGAAATTTTTTACAGTGTACGTCAGTCAAAAATAATCTGATAGAAAAAATTAATAATTAAAGTCAAATTACGGTTTTGAAGAAAATAAACATTAAAATAGTTTCGGTGGTAAATTTATATCGAATAAAATAGCGAAAGTGTGTGTAAAAAATTACCGATGATAAAACCATTTGCCCGGCTAAAAAATCAATACAAAGAATGATACATTACTGTGCGACAATAGATTTTACGCTGGGGACCATAAATTTGAACACATCTGCAGTAGCTGTATCGACAGATAACCGAGAAAATTTCAGAATGGATACCTATACATACGTTATAATACTAAAATATAAAAATCTACTTTATTTTATTTTTAAAACCTGCTTCTGAATACTAAGAAACACTTTTTCATATATTACAATAAATTACAATACCTTTTTTACCTACATTGATATTGAAAGTGTAAATGGAAATAAAGTAACACGCCGATTTAATGATACATTTCTATATTTATAGTTATGTATTATATTTTTTATATTTTACTGCAAAAATTAAATTTATTGAGGTAAAAATCGCTATTGGTAAACAAATGTTGTTTTATCAATATTGCTACTCAGCAAGCGTTTACATTGCAAAACAATTTATTATATATTAGTTAATATTTTCCATTTATCAATCGTGAACTATAAATACTATTTAAAGTCAATTTAGACGACAGTCTGTTTTAAATTATCTCCATATTAAAAAAATATCAATCACAATGATCGACATTGCAAATTAAAATGCTCAAATTTATTTTATATAAATTAATAAGTGTTATTATTTTCGATTAATGTACTTGTCAAATATCAGTGTATTTTTTTTATATTTCTCTTTGAATATATTATTTACAAGCTGGTTTGTGACAGTTTTAATTTTTAATTCAATATCGAAGAGAGAATGAGTTTTAAAATTGGATTCATATTTTATGTATGTTCCATTTCATTTACAATTCTTTATTTGAGAAAAAAGTATAAATGTCAATCTTTAAATGGTTTCTGTGAATTTTGTATTGATATAAATATAGTTGTACCGAAAAGCAACCATGATTGTTCTACGCTGGATTATTTTCTGAGATTGGTGATATATTTTTGTTTAATACAAAATGTTCATTAATGTCCGAATTTCTACTCAAAAAGAAATTTTTTATTTAAAATACTGTGAAAATCACAGTGATTATGGAAAATTCTGTAATTTCTAATCTAATCAACAGACTCGATAGAGTCTGGCGCCAAGTTCCGTTCTCAAGCCAGACTACCGAGTGTGTATATAGCGTAAGCAGAACGGTTTTTTGAGGTTACAAATTTTTTTTCAAATTTATTTTGATTTTTTTTTTATATGATATTTTATAATAGTAGTTCCTGCTTTTGATTACGTGTATTACTTGATTATTATCAATTATCTTTATAATTTCTATTTAAAATTATTAAAAATAATCAGCACAAACTATAGCGACCCAGATTTTTAGATTTTAACTTTTTTCTTATGTAAAGAGCGGACGGTCAGAGACTCAATAATATAAGGATGCATGCTAATCTTATAATAGATGGGAAACTACAGTGAAAAAAAGATATTTGACAGCTTGCAATTACACACGTCAGGCGGCGCAAGAATTTTTACATGAACTATGACTTAAAGGGGATAGTTTGCCACCGGAAATGTATTAAATTAAAATTGTCAATTTTTATTATAATTACAAAAAATATTGAAATCCGAACAAAAACAGTTTCACTGTAAAAAAATCGCGCCAAGTCCACGTTCATAAGACTATTAAGAAAAAAAAATTTTATTTCTTTACAAAAAAATATAAAATAAAAAATTAAAAAATCAAGTAACCGATATGGTTGTATATGATTTTCGGAAATTAAAAAAAATTTTGTTGTAAATTTAAAAATTAAAAGAAACAATTTTAGAACGTACTTGGTGTGCGTCATTGTGTACTTCAATTTTTTTTAAAAGTCCTAGTAGATAGATTTTAGGAATTTCATAAAAAGTGAAATTTTTCGTAACCACGCATACTAAATACGTTCCAAAATTGTTTCTTTTAATTTTTAAATTTACAACAAAATTTTTTTTAATTTCCGAAAATTATATACAACCATATCGGTTACTTGGATTTTTTAATTTTTTATTTTATATTTTTTTGTAAATAAATAAAATTTTTTTTTCTTAATAGTCTTATGAACGTGGAATTGGCGTGATTTTTTTACAGTAAAACTGTTTTTGTTCGGATTACAATTCTCTCCATAATTATTAGCAAAAATTATGCAAATTCGTAATTTTTCGTTACTATACACTGAGAAAAAAAATACTTTTACTCAATTAACAATTCCTTGGTACAAGAAATTCGATAACGATAAAATATTCTATTATTATTAATTATTAATTTCTGAAGAGAAGAGCATCAATTTTTATCTTTGAATAATAGATAAACAAGAGAATAAGCTTTATTTAAATTAAGTAAAAATTATTTCAATCAATTTAACAAGTTCTTGAGCTAAGAATATATATTCTTGAAAATTTTCAAGAATATGAATTCTTGTATCAAGAAAATTTTCTTAATAAAAGTATTTTTTTTTTCTCAGTGTAGTTGTTATAAAAACTATTGTTTCATTAATATTGTAGCGTGAAATAAACTTAAAAAAATTAGGAAAACGGTTGACCCTGAAGGCCATCCCTGCAACTTCCCGCTACTTTCATAATTAAGCGCTCAAAATTGCACATATTACAATTTTGAGCTCAAAGAGCTCAAAAATATAATTTTCGTGGTTTTGAGCTCTCCGAGCTCAAAAGTCTGATAAAAGTTTAATAAAACACTATTTTTTGAATTTTCAAACCGCAATAACTTTTGAATGAATGAACCGATTTTCACGCGGTTGGCGTCATTCGATGCAGTTTTTCAAATTCTATGATACGTTTTTAAACACAAATTGATAATACCAGAAGTTTCGGTGTAATTCGAAAAAAACACTTTTTTTTTCGATTTCTTTCACCAACGATAACTCACAAACGAATCAACCGATTTTGACCAGATTGATGGCCATCGACTTGGTTTTTTGATATTAAGAGCTGATTAGTTTTTGGAATTGATCGGTCGAGCCGTTTAAAAGTTATTGAAAAAAAAACCACATTTGAAAAAATTTTTTTTTGCAGTTTTTTTAAGATTTCTCAAAATCTATTGGTCCGAATCGGTCCAACTTGTACTCAAAATCTAATTTTAGTCAAACCCTTTCGAATGGCACCAACCGCGATTAAATCGGTCAAGCCGTTCAAAAGTTATGAGGTTTACATACATCCACACATACATGCACACACACACACACACACACACACACACACACACACACACACACACACACACACACACACACACACACACACACACACACAGACGTACAGGCACCATCACGGGAATAGTCAGGGAAGCTTCCTAGGACCTCAAAACGTCGAGATCTGATGAGAACTCGATTTTCAAAAAACGGGGTAAAAACAATAACTTCCCGATTTTTGAAAATTTTCAATTTTCTTAGTGGGAAGTTAAAAATTATTCAAACATATTGAATGAAAATTAATTAATCCACATTATAAAATCTATAAAATTTATAGTAATAATATAAATTTTTAATAATCCATTTATAACAATATTTCCCGCAATTATTCTATTCCACGTATTCGTCATACTGCATTACAATTTTCTTATTTTATTGTAATACTATAATTTATTGTAAAACTATAAAAAGTATTACTGTTACTATTAAGCAGCGCCCTAACGTCTCTCGATTTAAGTCAAGTCCGACAATTTTTCTCATGAATTTAACAAAAGAAATTTGAAATAAAATTTTGTTCCGTGTAAAAAAAAAATATAAAATTATAACAAATCATACTCTTTGTTACTCTTATATATAGCCTGATATTGCTATATGTAATCACAAACTTTGTGATCAAAGACTTTCTCATGAAATTCAAATTCATTTAAGCAAATCAATTTAATTTTCACAAAAAATTGAATTATTTCACGTTATAAAAATGTCAATTTAGTTTAAAATTTATATCGAAATTATGGTTTAAATTTAAATACACTTTATTTAACTTTATAAATAAATTATTTGTAATGAAATACATTACGAATATATTTATTCATAAATGAGAACTTCTATTGCAACTACTCTGCTGCAACTCATACACTCTTATAAGCAAGAGCTACTATTTTTAAGATATTTTCTCTGCTCTATTCGTAACAAAATGAAGAGTAAATTTACCGTGCAAAATAGTGAACATGAATTCACACAAACTCAAAAGCTCCTATAGTTCAGAGTAGAGGTTTCATCCCCCTTTCTGTGATAAAATAAAGCAAGCGAAAATTCAGAGTACAGGTTTCATTTGGTTACGAATAGAGCTAAACTGAGATAGTTTAGTAATCACTTGGACATTTTAATGTAGAAAATATTCTACTCTGTTTATGGGTCAGTCCAAACTACACACTCATATCATGCTGAAAAACGAAAAAAAAATTTATCAATTAAATCGTAAATGATCCAATTAAAAAACTAAAAATGGGTAGAAAATTTGTTAGGGTAGACTTACTTATTTATTTTATCAAGATTTAGCAATTTTTATTCAAAATATGTACAAAGTCGAAGCAGCTTTGTTTTTTTTTTAATATTCTCATTAGGAGTTTAAATATTCTAGAGAATATATGATATCAACAAAGTAAAATAACGTTCAATTGAACAAGATACTAAGAGATAATTTCATAGTTTTGGAATTAAATCTATTTATATATTTTTTCCTTCGTATTCGACGTTAATTTTGTTAAGGAATGTGGTCAACAGTACGTCGTGAAAATTGAATCTATACGAGATCCAGGTCACCAAGAAAATTTAATAGTCATATTGACAATTAGCTATTCAGCATGAACCGCTAATTACTGTAATTTCCCCATTTGAAATATTTATTTTAAGAATATATTAAACACAAATTAATAAAATATGAAACTTTATGAAGTATGTGTAAAAAATATATTCTCAATAGCTAACTTTAAGCTGATTTTCGTATATATTTTATATTTCTAAGTTATAATTGGAATAAATTAAAAATATATCTCAGAATATATAAAAAATACATAAGAAAAAAAGTATAAAAAAATATGTTTAAGCTGTATATATAAAAAGTATAAGTATGAAAACATATTGAGAATTTTTTACAGTTTAAAATAAATTCAAGTATTTCAACGTATATTTTTATTATAAATTCATTTCATGGGGATTTTTACTTGATTGGGTATGTCACTGTCAAAAGAATTATAATGTTAAATTTATAACTTTAAATACACTATTATTCGCACCAATGATTAATTCCAGTTGAAATGCAAGCTGTTTGCATGACATGTGCAGAAACGTTTTATCAAATAATTATAAATACTGACGGTAGTTTACACATTTGATAAATCTTACTGAGAATAAATATCTAAACAGTCAGAATTCAGTTAATAATGTATGAATAATAAATATGGAATAACTAAAAAAATTAATTTTTTAAATTATCATTTTAATTTTATTATCTTTCATAAACACAAAAAGTAACTACTACTAAAAAAGTGAAAAATAAAGTTATTTTCTTTGAAAATGAAAATGATAAAATATTGATAAGTTGGTGAGTTTAGTAGAGAAATTTTCATCAGTATACAATACGTTCTTCTCATCAGACCTTACCACAATATATATCCGGGTCGTTCTCATTCTCATTCCATTCAACACATAGGTTACGAAATAGCGATTGAACGGGCACTCAAATGATCTAAGAAAGGGATTCCTATCGGGCTGGAGTAGCTGTATGCTTACAGCAATATTCCCGCACCTCCCTGAATATCTTGGCGCATCACCCAGATATCAGCCGGGTCATCGGACAACAAAAACGTCCCCCTGGACAGGTCTCTACCGATACCGTCAGGCAGATCTATATCCATATCCAATCGATGCTGCAAAATTCGTATAGAGAATATCTTCTGACCATATGCCAGTCGAGGCTTCCTTCTGCATCACTGACAACGTGAATCCCTTGAGGGATTCTAATGAATCGAATTTCTCACTCTTAGCCTCAACCCATTTTTCCTTGACTAGTTTAAATTCCACATCCAGAGGCGACCAAGCAACCCAGACATCAATACTGATTTATATATGGACGATCTACATCTACTCAATTTCTATTTAATTCTCGAATAATAAACTACTAAATTTATTGCTCGATACTGCAACAGTCTAAGGATGATAAAATAATAAAAACGCAAACATTGTCTCTTTTGCATTTCGTTCATGAAATTTTTTTAGTTCTTTAATACACTGTTCAATTCAGCAGGACATTGTCCTCTTATCAAATCTGATAATCACCGTTTATAAAAGTCCCCGTTGGATAAAATACTACGAAAGGACGAAGAAAATAAAATAGTTTAACGTTCTCGAGAATAAGAGAAATTTAAAACATACAATAATAAAAATCTGGCATAAAACAATAGCTATGTGTATAGAAATCTGATTTTATGGGAAACAGAAAAGAAAAATTAACGGTGTATGGACAAAAGAAAAAAACTAGGGCGACGATTTCATTTCATTTGGCTCCGAAAATCACACAGTGATAAATTGAATCGACACTCTTCGATTCACTTGATCATGACTTCCGATTACTCTTTGCCAAATTTCACGTGCCAACCACTCTATTTCTAGTTTTATGGATAATACTTGTTTAAATTGTTATTCAATTCGAGAGTAACAGATAGTTTTTTTTTTTTAAATTAGTTTATCGTACAATCACAATTTATACCAGATCGATTTGGTAAATATTCTTTTATGTCTATATTCATTAACGTAATTAAATTCAGTAAAATTACCTTTTAAGCTTGTGTGTTTTGTATAACATAAAATGGATTTGATATGCCTATATGTAATGTTTTTTTAATAAGCTATATATGACCTGATATGTTTTGATCTGTGTGGATTTATATCATTTTTTAAATGGCCACATATGAATGTTTCAGGTCAAATCAGAAACTTTGTTTCCGGATTATAATACTCTCACTATAAAATTAATTGAGAAATTAGTTTTATTGTCTATCAATGGTAAACTGCAAATTAAATTAAATTAATATTATCAATATGCTTGTTTTCAATAAATAAAACTTCAAAACATGCCCTTTTAGATTTTCCAAGTCTTCATACTTATTTATATTCTTATGAACTAGCGTACATTTATTATTTTTTTCTATTTATTTTTTACCTCGGTAAAATTTATCAGCTGGTAAAATTTATTAATTCAATAGTATCCATTTTTTATCAAGAAAAAAATAGTTATTTGGTCATCTTTATAAAAAATTTAATTAAAATTAAAATTACTGAAGCACGAAATAAATTTTTTTTTGTTCTGTTACTATTTAGCAAAATAAGATTTTTTTACGTTAATAAAATCGAGTACTGAAAAAGTGGTAATTGAACTGCTGTAATAAAAGTTAATATTTCTATCAAAAGACATAAAGAAAACTAACACTATTTAATATCTAGTTGTCAATAATATAATTTAAATTAAAAATATGTTTCATAGTAAAGGAATTAAATGATGTTGAAAATAATTTAATGCTTTGCGAAAAGTAAAAAAGGTTATATATATATATATATATATATATATATATATATGCTATATATATATATATATATATATATATATATATATATATATATACTAGCTGTTACGCTATATAAGCAACTTTTGTTTTTTTCTACCGCGGTAAACTTGAAAACTACTGGACCGATCGGCATGAGACCATGGCCATTCGACGCGAAATTACTTGTAGAAGGTTTTAGGCTAATAATTTTTTAAATTCCATCAACCCTTTACCATTTTTTTTCAAATTTATCACATCAGAACATCACTTCTTCTTCTTCATATTTGAGCTCATAAAGACCGGCGAAATGCCTAACGTCACTTGAACGTTTTTAAACGCGTTTCCACACACCTTCCCACGCATCCACCCACTCACTTCCATGCATCCACCCACGCATCTACAACATTGTGATATGAATTATTGTCTATGGCGACGGTTTTGTCAATTCATTTTTATAAGTCTAACTACGTATTAACCTTATGAAAATTGCAAAAAATTCAAAATCTATATGTGTATATCTACATATAAGAGACTTTCTATAGATATAGTCACTTATCACGAAATCTTGGGAACCATCAGACCAAGAAACTTGAAATTCGGTAGGAATATTACTTTTGCCATGTAGAGGTCAGCTGAAAACGGATTTTAAGAAATTCCTCCCCTAAAAAGGTTTGCGGGGGCGTTAACAATGAAAAATTCCCGTTTTTAAACTATAGCTCCTATAGACTCCAAATTTGGTAGGAATCTCCTGTAAGAGATGTAGAAATAGTCTATGAACAAATTTTACAATAAATCGCTCTACAGGGGGTTGGGGGGGGGGGGGGGTATTAACAATGAAAATTTTCAATTTTCAAGCTATAGCTCCTACAGATTCCAAATTTTGTAGGAATTTTGTATAAGGGATGTAAAAATAATTTATAAACGAATTTTACGATATCCCACTCCAAGGAGGATTGCGGGGGCGTTAACAATGAAGAAATCCCGTTTTTAAACTAGAGCTCCTATAGACTCTAAAATGGGTAGGAATTTTCCGTCAGAGATGTAGAAATAATATACGAACGAATTTTACGATAGCTCACTTCACAGGGCTTTGCGGGGGTGGATGTTAACAATTAAAATTTTTAATTTCCGAGCTATAAGCTCTTATAGATTCCAAATTTAGGAGGAGTCTTCAATACGTGATATAGAAATGATCTAAGAGCGGATTTTACAACGAATCGCCTCCAATAAGGATCGCGGGGGTGGGTGTTAACGATAAAAAATTTTAAGCGCTTGAATACGGAATTAGCGGGAAGTTTCAGTAATGGCCTTTAGGGTCAATCGTTTTTCAGATTTTTTTCTTCGTGTCAATCTATATATATATATATTATATATATATATATATATATATATATATATATATATATATATACATTAGACTGTGCCAAATAAATCGAAGATTTTTTTTTTTTTCGGTCCCATATCAAAATTTCGTTTAGAGTTACGAAAAAAAAATTGTGTCAAAATTTGAGCGCTTTATCTTCATTTTTCAATTAGCGCTCGCAAAAAGAAGAATTTTCGCCAAAAAGAGTTTTTTTTTTCACTTATTTTTTGGTTATAGAAAATTCAATATACCAAATATGAAAAAACCCTTGGCATGGTTTTGTAGGAAATTAAATTCTCTACAAAGATGATTTTTTGTCGAATTTAAAGAATCAACAGCTTCTTTTTAATAGCTAATTTAATTAAAATTTGTTCGATAATTTTTGTTTTCAATTATCGATGGACACGTATAAAACTACTTGTTAACGAAAAGAACTGACTTATACAATTTTTTTAGGAATATTTATGATTTAAAAAAATAGTTTTATGCTTTAATTTATTATAGTATAGTACAGTAGAAGTTGAAAATAATTTTATTAACAAAATAATGAAGACAAAAAATTAATTTTTCGTAATTTTTATTCATCAGTCTCATTGACTCAAAGATTATTCATGCTTCAAAATTAATAAAATATATCTTTTTCTGTCATTTTTATTCGTCAACGGATTCTTCTGTAGCGCTCGTAACTCAAAACGGTAGTTGTAGTCTAGCCAACAAGTGCTTTTTGGTTAACTTTTTTCAGCAGTCTCCGAAAATTATTATTGAGCTGTCATTCGATTCGAATGGCATCTAGATGATTTTTAAAATAAAATGAAGTTCCGCTTGTAAAAATTGCAAAAGTTATCAACAATTAACTGAAAAAAGGGGATTTAGTTTTTTGAAAATATCTCAAAAACTAATGAAGATTTATTAAATTTAAAAAAAGATTAAAAAATAGGAGGAAATTTCCCAAAAAAAAGTCTCGATTTCCAGAACTGTAGGACCAATATTTTAAAAAATTATGTCTATGCACCTTCTGACAACATAAAAACGGATCATTAACCTTAAGGAAGTACGAGTACCAAGACAACTTTTGATAAAAGGCTTGATTTTTCTTTAATATGAAGTTTAAATATGTCTAAACAAATTCCGAAAATTTGAAAGAGATTGCCCGATTATTTAAATAAATAATAAACTTTAAAGTTGAGCAATTTAACATTGGTCTTATGGGGTAACCTCCAAACATTGATACATTTTGTATTTTTCTCGTAAAACTGTCGGTGAATATTTTTAAAAAACTTATGGATGAAAGTAAATCTATTAGTGATAAATCTAATTCAAAAAAATTTACACTTGCCCGACTAATTAAAGTGTATTAATTAAAAGAAAAATAAATGCCGCCATTAGCCAATGTTAAATGTTTATCTATACATTGAGAAAAATCATATGGTTACTGATCTCCCCTTACCGTACTAGAGTCGATACCTATCCCCGACCCGTCTAACGCTCGTACTTCCTTATTAATATTTTGAAGAAAAAATTTTTTTCAACGATTAATTTAAGTTTTTAATTTTGCAACAACGAAAATTATTAACAAAAAACTGAAAAATGAAATTTTTTTAATTTTTTCAACGGGATCTATTCTGAAAATTGCCAAGAATTGCTCCACCCGTGTAAAAAAAATCGACTTAAAATTGTCTTAAAATTGTCGTTTGTTTAGGATCTTAAACGTGACACAAACCAAGACTATTTTGAGACTCTTCTAAGACGCTAAAAGAAATTTCTGAGAACAGATTTTTGAAAATTTGGTTCTCGAATTTGTTGGGAAAATTAATTTTTAGACATTTTTTAGACGATTTTACGACTTTCTAAACGCAATATTTTTGAGTAAGATGTTTTTAAATTGAATTTATAATTGTTAAAAAATTATATCCGACAATTTTAAGACGTTCCGTTTTAATGTTCCGGGGCTCTATCGCTGTTAGCTCATCTCAAAATAGTCTCAAAATTTCTGTTTAAGATTTTTTTGAGACTAATTTATTTAGATCATTTTAAGACAATTTAAAGACGGTCCATAATTATATTCCGGAGCTCTGTCGCTGTAAGATGTTTTAAAGACTATTTTAAGATTTTTTCAAGACGATTTTAAGATTTTTTTAAGACTTTTTGAGATATTTTCAAAAAACTAAATCCCCTTTTTTCAGGTAATTGTTAATAACTTTTGCAATTTTTACACGCGGAACTTCATTTTTTTTCAAAAATCGTCTAGAAGCCATTCCGAATCGAATGACAGCTCAATAATAATTTTCGGAGACTGCTGAAAAAATTTAACCAAACACGCACTTGTTGCCTTGACTATAACCACCGTATAAAGTTACGAGAGCTACAGAAGATTTTGTTAACGAATAAAAATGACAGAATAAGATATATTTTATTTATTTTGGAGCAAGAATAATCTTTAAATCAATTAGACTTATGAATAAAAAATTAAGAAAACTGTTGACTCTGAATGCCATAACTCGAACTTCACGCTAATTCCATACCTAAGAGCTTAAAATTACATCTTATGACGTTTTTGAGCTCTTCGAGCTCAAAAATACAATTTATGGGTTATTTTGAGCTCTCAAAGCTCAAAGAGATTGTTTTCCTATGCTTTTGAGCTCGAAGAGTCTGATAGGGATTTGATGACACTATTTTTGAATTTTTAAACCACAATAACTTTTGAATGAATAAACCGATTTTCACGCGGTTGGCAGCATTTGACGCAGTTTTTTAAGCCTCACGAAGAATCTCAAATTTTGAATTGATCGCGATAGGAATTTTGGAGTTATTCCGAAATAACACTTTTTTCGGTTTTCTTTCGTTCACGATATCTCTCGAACGAATCAACCGATTTTGACCGGACTGGTGGCGATCGACGTGGTTTTTTGAGGTTCGTTTTTTGAGATTAGTTTTTGGAATTGAACTATTAAGCCGTTTAAAAGTTATTCCAAAAAAACCACATTTGAAAAAATTTTTTTTTTCAGTTTTTTGAAGATTTCTCAAAATCTATTGATCTGAATCGGTCCAAATAGTTTTCAAAATCTAAGTTTGGTCAAGCCCTTTCGAATGGCATCAACCGCGATGAAATCGGTCAAGCCGTTCAAAAGTTATAAGCGGTTCACATACTTTCACACACACACACACACACACACACACACACACACACACACACACACACACACACACACACACACACACACACACACACACACACACACACACACACACACACACACACACACACACACACACACACACACACACACACACACACACACACACACACATACAGACGCCGTGACAACCTCGCGGGGATAGTCAGGGAAGCTTCCTGTGACCTTCAAACGTCGAGATCTGATGAAAACTCGGTTTTTGCAAAACGGGGTAAAAACAATAACTTCCCGATTTTTGAAAATCTTCGATTTTCGTAGTGGGAAGTTAAAAATTACGAAAAAATTAATTTTTTGTCTTCATTATTTTTGTTAATAAAATTATTTTTAACTTCTATGGTACCATACTATAGTCAACTAAAGCATAAAGAAACTATTTTTTTTTAGATCATAAATATTCCTAAAAAATTGTATTAGTCAGTTCTTTTCGTTAAAAGTAGTTTTATACGTGTCCATCGATGATTGAAAACAAAATTATCGAACAAATTTTAATTAAATGAGCTAATAAAAAGAAGCTGTTGATTCTTTAAATTCGACAAAAAAGCATCTTTGTAGAGAATTGAATTTCCTACAAAACCATACCAAGGGTTTTTTCATATTTGGTATATCGAATTTTCTATAACCAAAAAATAAGGGGAAAAAAAAAACTTTTTGGCGAAAATTCTTCTTTCCGAGCGCTAATTGAAAAATGAAGATAAAGCGCTCAAATTTTGACACAATTTTTTTCGTAACTCTAAACGAAATTTTGATATGGGGACCGAAAAAAAAAATCTTCGATTTATTTGGCACAGTCTAATATATATATATATATATATATATATTATATATAATGAAAATGGTCTTTGTTTGAGGCTCAGTCACGCCTAAACCACTGATCGTATCGACTCGAAACTACAACCATTCGATACGAAATTTTTCCTAGATGGTTTATGATTTTTTATTTTTCAAATTCCAACGTTTCTTCATTTTTTTATTGCTGTTATCCTTTTATGAACATTTGTCCCGCTAATAAAAACAAAAGACAAGCATTTTCTCTTGATTCTTTTGTTTTCATGGATTTCAACCGGGTATATTAGACGGATTATGTTCTTTTACATTCAGCTAAGAATCCACTCACACACTCCCAGGAACCCACACGCTCACTCCCACCCACCCACCTACCCACTCGAAGGATCATCGAAGGATTCCCATCTATATAGTCACTCATCACGAAATCTCGGGAACCATAGGACTTAGAAACGTGAAATTTGGTAGAAACACTGTAAATCCAAGTGTTTTAACAAAACACACATAAAATGTTTTGTTTCTATCTTAAAGCATTGTAGTCATTTTTAAAACACTTCCATGTGTTTTAATTTCCCATGTTAAATGCCCATTTGTAGTCACTTTTAAAACACTTTGATTTACAGTGAATATTATTTTTGCTATGTAGAGGTAAGCTAAGAACGTATTTAAAGAAATTCTTTCCCCAAAGGGAATTGCGAGGGCGTTAAAAATAAAAAATTCCCGTTTTTAAATTATAGTTCCTATAGACTCCAAATTTAGTAGAATCCTTCTGTAAGAGATATAAAAGTAGTCTATGAACGAGTTTTACGATAGCTCACCCCATAGGGGGTGGCGAGGGTGGGTATTAAGAATGAAAATTTTTAATTTTCAAGCCATAGCTCCTACAGACTAAAAATTTAGCTAGAGTCTTCTATATGTGATGCAAAAATGACCTAAGAGCGGATTTTGCAATAACCCCTGCCAATAATGATTGCGGGAGTGGGTGTTAGAATATTAAATTTCTATTTCCAAACTGTAACCTCTACAGACTCGAAATTTAGTAGGATACTTTCATTTATAATGTAGAAATCATCTTGAATAGGATTTTACGAAATTCCTCCTCCACATAGGAGTGCGAGGGTTTTAATTATCAAAAAATTCATATTCTTCAAATACAGTTCCTACAGATATAAAGTTAAAAAGAATCTCAAGAGAAACAGGACATTACAGAGATGGCCTCCATGGTCAACCGTTTTAAATATTCTTCTTTCTTAATAATTGGATATCAGCTAAAAACGAATTTAGCGATAATTTTCTTCATATGTAGGTTATGTCAAAATGGTGAGTAGAATGTAAAAAAATGTTTTCGTTTATAAACTAGAACTTCTTGAGACATGAAACTTAGGACATATCTATTAAACTTCAATAAATTCAGTGAAAATTTCTTCACAACAATCGTCTCTTTGGCAGCGGAGGAAAAGTGATTGTAATGTTTTCAAAATTTAACATTATATGTAGTAATTTAGTCAACGGACTAAGAATTTTACATTCATTTTACTTTTGCAGATCACATAACTGATAAATTCTTTTATTGCGGGTTCGCGGGAATGTAACAGATTAAAATGAGTGCATTTTTCAAACACTTGAGATGTGGAAAAGAAATTTGGCTGCTTATTTCAATAGAATTCATAAAAAACATGAACAATTAACTTTTTATAAAAAATTGATGTCAGGAAGAAAATTTTAGCTAACGGAAAATTCGTCGCACTTTAAGCTAGGCAGATTTCAAGCACTTATGAGACCGACCATTACTTTAACTGAAACTCAATGCTCATTTCAAATTTTTTTCTTCGTGGCAAGTATTATTCATTTTTGTAAGAAAGCCATGGAAATGTTATAATGATTGCGCATTGAAAGTTACACTTAATATTAGCTAGAAAAATCACATGTATAAAAGGTACAGGCTAATTCGATGGAATTTGGAATCTGTACAAGTCAAAACAGTATCGATGCTTATAATTTTATCTGCGGGGCATAGTTACGTTCATACAAAAATAAGAAATAAAATTTAATTTATTTTCTATTACAATTTGCCCAGCGAAGCGGGTGGGAACGGCTAGTATTAATAAAATATGAATTGGGCTAAACGTAAGGTCATATTAAATTGTTTTTATGTCAAAAGCCTGCTATAAAATAACTTTCCGTGCTTGTATTATGGAATTTTTTTTTTATATTTTCTTGTATTTCTACTGCATGGGAAATGTGGTCGGTAAGAGTGAAGCAAGATCAAGTAAATGTATATAACCACCGGAGGTACAGGCATACCTGTCCGCTTGGTGTACACGTTTTGTGGAGAGTACATGCATAATGAAAATTAAGCCGGGGTGGTCTACCGAGTGAACCGCGTATAAAGCCGTGTGTACCCACATACACGTCAGAGCTCTTTTGGGTCTCTTTAATAGACGCACACAAGAGCTTTCATGAGCTTTTCATTTTTATGCACTTTGCATTATATACATTTAATATGCTAAAATTCTTCACAATTTTTAGTTCTACTGTTTAAAATACTCTTGAATTATCTAATTATGTTACTTTATTATAAGATTTAACTATAAAAATTTAATCAATGATCACCAAACAATCGCTTCGCGTTAAATATTGCTAAATGAGATTTAATTACACCGAACCATGGAAAAGTGTAATCATATAATGTAAAATCCGAACAAAAACAGTTTCACTGTAAAAAAAATCGCGCCAAGTCCACGTTCATAAGACTATTAAGAAAAAAAAAATTTGTTTTTTTCTTTACAAAGATATATAAAATAAAAAAATTAAAAAATCCAAGTAACCGATATGATTGTTTATGATTTTCGGAAATTAAAAAAAATTTTGTTACAAATTTAAAAATTTAAAAAAAAAATTGGAACGTATTTAGTGTGCGCGGTTGCAAAATATTTTACTTTTAATGAAATTCGTAAAATCTATTTACTAGGACTTTAAAAAAATTGAAATACACAATGACGCACACCAAGTACGTTCCAAAATTTTTTTCTTAATTTTTAAATTTATAACAAAATTTTTTTTAATTTCCGAAAATCATAAACAATCATATCGGTTACTTGGATTTTTAATTTTTTTATTTTAAATATTTTTGTAAAGAAAAAAACAAATTTTTTTTTCTTAATAGTCTTATGAACGTGGACTTGGCGAGATTTTTTTTACAGTGAAACTGTTTTTGTTCGGATTTTAGTATTTTTTGTAATTATAATAAAAATTTACGATTGGTACCAACTTAAATCTCGCGTTGGTTGCATTTTTTATAGCAAACTATCCCCTTGAAACAACAGTTTATGTAAAAATAATTCCAGCGCACCCTGGCGGGTGTAGATGCAAGCTGTGAAATATCTTTTTTTAACTGTAGTTTCCCATCTAATGAAGGATTACTATGCATTCTCGAATTATTTAGTCTGTGGTATGTCACTTTTTACATAGAAAAAAAGTCAGGATCGAAATTTTTGCGTTGCTATAGTTTGTGCTGATTAAATTTAATAATTTCAAGTAGATTAATTGTTATAAGTGAATATAATTAATTAATAACAGTCAAATAAAGTATGAATTACTGTTATAATATACAATTTAGGAAAAAAAAGTACCGTAGAATTAAATAAAATTTTGCAACCTCAAAATACCGTTCTGCTTACAGTAAACATAGTCGGTAGTCTGGCGCTCCGTTTACAGCAGATTTGAACGGAACTTGGCGCCATATATATAGTATATATATATATATATATATATATATATATATATATATATATATATATATATATATGCTTACAAATTTATAGTTAATTGATAATGCTCCAAAATTTGTGAGTAGAGATGAACCTGAGTACAGTTGTAAATGATTACAAATGTAAGTGAATAGATTCTTTATGAGTAGAGATGTAACTGAGTTAAAAATTCAGTGAATAGACTTGAAAATGAATACAATTGAAACTGAGCAAAGTTGTAATTGACTACTGTTGAATTTGAGTAAGGTTGTAACTGATTAAAGTTCTACCTGAAGGCAAATAATATTGAATAAAGTTGAATCAGAGTAAACATTTAAATGAATAAAGCTGTGACTGATTGAAGATAATTTTGAATAAAAATGTAATTGAGTGCAGATGTCGTTGATGGCTGTGAGTAGAGATTTTATGAGTAGACCTGTAACACAGCCACTCTTTTTTGGCTACAGGGCCTAACTCTGTAAGTAGAGAGGAAGGGTATAAGTCCGTTAGAAATGAATAGGGGTTAGTTTTTCGTGGAACGCGTCGCAAGTACCAAGTATAGAGGTCGCGGCTCGTCTCTCAAAACACGTGTATAAATATTGTATATATTTATTAATTATTATTTGGTTATTATTATTATTATTATTATTATTATTATTAATATTATTATTATTATTATTATTATTATTATTATTATTATTATTGTGTGTGTGTGTGTATGTTTCAATTGACAAATTGTAAGGTGTGTCTAACTCACGAGATTAAATGTTTAAAATCCTTTTCTTTTTATTTTATCATTTAGTTATTAATTATTAATAAAATAAACTGTTATTTTATTCGAATTATTTTGTTTAATGAGTAAACCACAACAACTCCTATAGTATTAGAAGCATGGCTTTAGTATGAATAAGTAGAGATTATCTGTGGTTGGTAGCGATCCTCCAATAAATTCCAGGGTCCAGTGAGCTATTCTACCAGAGAGAGCAGCTTCAAGGAAACATTCAGAGGGTGAGGCTCGCCTTCCAGCCTTCCGCAACGTTACAAGTTTATTTGCCAATAAAGCCATTCGAAAAGTATTATTCTCCTTTAATTTATAACTAATAAAATTCCGCTGAATTAATGAAAATATTCCGTTCTATGTCATAATCAAGTAGTAAATGGTTTTATTATGACGAGGCAAAAAGACTGACATTTATTCTATACTTTTTGAAAAAACATCTTAGTTATTGAAATATTTGTATTCACTCATTTTGTACATAATATGACGGTTGGAATTTCATCACAATATTATTCGAAAATATTGCGTTGATTATGTTACCCATATAGAAATAATATATATAAAAACATACATACAATCACCAATCATATTTGAAAACCTCCACACGGAGAGAAAATATGCCAAATGTTCCTACCATTTTAATGAAATGTTTTCTTATACCATTTTAGGAGCGATTACTTAAATTATAGAATTGTACCCATAAGTTTTTGGAAAATTTTACTATAATTATGGGAATAGTTCCTATAACTATAGGAACGATACCTATAATTATAACTGTAATATCAGCATGATTCCCATAATATATAGGAATAGTTTCTATAATATTATAAGAACCATTCCTACAATATTATAGGAACCATTCATATAATATTATAGGAACCATTCCGATATTATTATAGTGATGATGATGCCTTAATAATGTGAGATATTTGTCATTTACAACTCAAGTTATTTGTGACTTCGATGACCACTTTGAAGCATTTGAAATTATTAGTAATTTCGATAATTTTACTTGCTTCCCAATTAACATCATTTGGAAACATATGAAGTAAATGTGTATTGTTCATATAAACAATAAAAGTTACATACCCAAAAGGTGGATTTAATAAATATTCAACGTATTGCATTGGCAAAATAAATAATTTGTTTTCAAAATAAAATAGAAATTGTAAAAATAAGAAACAATGAATTTCCATATCTACTTTGCTCACCTCTAATTGTATAGTGAGAAAATATCGCTTTTATTAGAGAAACTTAAAATTGCTGCAATATTCTTCAATATTATCTAACACAATAATAATTGAGTTGGAATAAACAATTTAAGATTAAATACATACGTGAATAAAATTATGAAAAAGAAAGGTTGCTCTAGTGAAAGATCAATTTTGGCTTTGCAAAAAAATTTATTAGCAAAAAATATATCATTGTTAGCATATTTTTGATGTGATTACTTTATTAATATGAACATAAACATTTTTCTATTCGCCCTTATGTGCATCATTTCCATAATATTATAAAGGAACCATTCCTATAATATTATAGGGACCATTCCTATAATATTATGGGATTCATTCCTTTAATAATATAAGGACCATTCCTATAATATTATAGGAACTAAATTTCCATAATATATTGAAGCTGTTCCATTATTATATAGGAATGTTTCCAATAAAATATAGGTATGGTTCCCATAATGAGTATAGGATTGATACCTACAATGATCATTTTACTATAGGAACCATTCCCATAATTTTTGGAAAGATTGCTATAAATTTCTCTCTGTGTATATTTACATTGTAACGTGGTAGATTTTTTTATTCACGTCGAATACTTGGCGTGAAGTTAACCTTTCAAGCTTCAAAGTGTATATTATAGATCGGCATATAAACAATAAAATTAAATATTGCTATCGAAAACGGACTAAAACTGGGATCGATGCGCAAAATTAAAAAAAATATCAATAGTGAAATAATAAATTTACCATCTTCAATTTATCAATCAAAAGTCAAAATTTAATTAGAAGTCTTAGTAACTCCGAAAATTATGACGTTACTTCAAAAATTAAACTAGTTTTTATGTTTAATTCGCTGGAGAGTAAAACATGTTGAGATAAATTTGTGAACATCTTCATTGTCAAAAAATCCACAGAACCCCACATTTATATAATTACCAATATTTTAAATAAAATGGCGCAGTAGTTCTACTAAAATTTCAGCTTAGGAAATTCCATATATATAGCTTACAAGCTGTAACTTTATAATTGTTTGATGACGCTTAGTATTACTCATACTGTTAACTTTATATTATATCGAAGAGTTGAATAGTTGATGTAAAGGATGCTTGAATGAACACTGTTAAATTATTTAAGATAGCATAATGCAGTAGAAATTTACCAGAATATAAAATATTGGGTCACAAAGAAATTATTTATTCTAACTTAATTAATTAATTAACTAATTTTCGTGGTCACATGGCTGTGTTTTTCAGTAAACAAATGCATATTTTATCCCATGGACTCTATTACAAATGGTCCGTATCATATTATATTAGAAACATAAATACACCGGGGTGAATACATATGAACTATCTACCAAAACGGTTATTCCTCTCACAAATAATAAATACACTACGAATTACACTGCGTTGAAGTTGGCCCTGGTTTCCAAGTATCCTATTGGGACCTCATAATTCACCCTATAAAAAATTAAACTTCACAGCTACTGCAATACACCGCGATGCTTTGCTAATTTATCGTCAATTCTCATGACGATTCCTGGAATGATGACTACTTTTTTTTCAAGCCCATGGGTCATGCTTTGATTTCTGTCATTAATATTAGTTTTGCAGTAGTTATTAATATTAATAACTTTCGAACCGAAATGTACCTATATACATCTATTTGTTTTCCCAAGATGACATGTCATATTTATTGCACTCATTTACGTAAAGATCTTCGTAAGTAAAACATCCCCGCTGTCAACTTCGAATCGCAATTAAAAGCAAATTTAGATGTCAGCACTTAAAATGTTTAAGTAGAATTTAATCGGTCACATTAAAAGCGAATAAGTGTGAAAAGAATAAAACGAAATGATAATTTATATGGTTGGAGAAAAGTTTTTTTTTTTTTTCATTTGTTCTAAAGCAGAATGTAAGGTTAAAACAAAGAGCAAGAAGTTTATTGATAAAAATAAATTAATTCACTGATTTAAATAAACTTTGTAGATTACGCTTGGGATTCTTTTTTCTCAACTAGATTTATTGCAAATTAGAGTTAATTGAACA
>NC_058158.1:28251115-28274697 GCF_020080835.1 Cotesia glomerata | reverse complement strand
AAATTTTATAAACCGCATTCAAGCAGCTGATTATTATTATTATTATTATTATTATTATTATTATTATTATTATTATTATTATATTTCAATTGACAAATTGTAAGGTGTGTCTAACTCACGAGATTAAATGTTTAAAATCCTTTTCTTTTTATTTTATCATTTAGTTATTAATTATTAATAAAATAAACTGTTATTTTATTCGAATTATTTTGTTTAATGAGTAAACCTGACTCCTATAGTATTAGAAGCATGGCTTTAGTATGAATAAGTAAAGTTATCTGTAGTTGTGTGATCCTCCAATAAATTCAGGGTCCGGCGAGCTATTCTACCGGAGGAAACCTTCCAAGAAACATTCGGGGTGAGGCCTTCCAGCCTTCCGCAACGTTACAAGTTTATTCCCTTGATAAAGCCATTCGAAAAGTATTGTTCTCCTTTAATTATAACTAATAAAAAATTCACTGAATTAATGAAAATATCCCGTTCTATATCATAATCAAGTAGTAAATGGTTTTATTATATTGAGGCAAAAAGACTAATATTAAATATTTGTATTCACTCATTTTTGCATAATGTGACGATTGGTTTTTTCATCACAATATTGTTCGAAATGTTACGTTGATTATGTTACCCATATAGAAATAATATATATAAAAACATACATACAATCACCAATCATATTTGAAAACCTCCACACGGAGAGAAAAATATGGAAATCATTCCTATAATTTTAATGAAATGTTTTCTTATACCATTTTAGGAGCGATTACTTAAATTATGGGAATTGTACCCATAAGTTTTGGAAAATTTTACTATAATTATGGGAATGGTTCCTATAACTATAGGAACGATACCTATAATTATAACTGTAATATCGGCATGATTCCCATAATATATAGGAATAGTTTCTATAATATTATAAGAACCATTCCTATAATATTATAGGAACCATTCATATAATATTATGGGAACCATTCCGATATTATTATAGTGATGATGCCTAATAATATTGAGATATTTATCATTACAACTCAAGTTATTTGTGACTTCGATGACCACTTTGAAGCATTTGAAATTATTAGTAATTTCGATAATTTTACTTGCTTCCCAATAACATCATTTGAAATATGTAAAGTAAGTAATATTGTTCATATAAACAATAAAAGTTACATACCCAAAAGGTGGATTTAATAAATATTCAACGTGTGCATTGTAAATAAATAATTTGTTTTCAAAATAAAATGAAATTGTAAAAATAAACAATGAATTTCCATATCTACTTTGCTCCTCTAATTGTATAGTAAGAAAATATCCCTTTTATTAGAGAAACTTAAAAATTGCTACAATATTTTTCAATATTATCTAACACAATAATAACTGAGTTGGAATAAACAATTTAAGATTAAATATACACGTGAATAAAAATTATGAAAAAGAAATTTTTTCACTCTAGTGAAAGATCAATTTTTATTTACAAAAAAAAATTTATTAGCAAAAAAATATATCATTATTACTTTATATTTTTGATGTGATTACTTTATTATTATGAACATAAACATTTTTCTATTATTATGTGCGTCATTTCCATAATATTATAGGAACCATTCCTATAATATTATAGGGACCATTCCTATAATATTATAGGATTCATTCCTTTAATAATATAGGGACCATTCCTATAATATTATAGGAACCATTCCCATAATATATTGAAGCTGTTCCATTATTATATAGGAATGTTTCCAATAAAATATAGGTATGGTTCCCATAATGAGTATAGGATTGATACCTACAATGATCATTTTACTATAGGAACCATTCCCATAATTTTTGGAAAGATTGCTATAAATTTCTCTCTGTGTATATTTACATTGTAACGTGGTAGATTTTTTTATTCACGTCGAATACTTGGCGTGAAGTTAACCTTTCAAGCTTCAAAGTGTATATTATAGATCGGCATATAAACAATAAAATTAAATATTGCTATCGAAAACGGACTAAAACTGGGATCGATGCGCAAAATTAAAAAAAATATCAATAGTGAAATAATAAATTTACCATCTTCAATTTATCAATCAAAAGTCAAAATTTAATTAGAAGTCTTAGTAACTCCGAAAATTATGACGTTACTTCAAAATTAAACTAGTTTTTATGTTTAATTCGCTGGAGAGTAAAACATGTTGAGATAAATTTGTGAACATCTTCATTGTCCAAAAAAATCCACAGAACCCCACATTTATATAATTACCAATATTTTAAATAAAATGGCGCAGTAGTTCTACTAAAATTTCAGCTTAGGAAATTCCATATATATAGCTTACAAGCTGTAACTTTATAATTGTTTGATGACGCTTAGTATTACTCATACTGTTAACTTTATATTATATCGAAGAGTTGAATAGTTGATGTAAAGGATGCTTGAATGAACACTGTTAAATTATTTAAGATAGCATAATGCAGTAGAAATTTACCAGAATATAAAATATTGGGTCACAAAGAAATTATTTATTCTAACTTAATTAATTAATTAACTAATTTTCGTGGTCACATGGCTGTGTTTTCAGTAAACAAATGCATATTTTATCCCATGGACTCTATTACAAATGGTCCGTATCATATTATATTAGAAACATAAATACACCGGGGTGAATACATATGAACTATCTACCAAAACGGTTATTCCTCTCACAAATAATAAATACACTACGAATTACACTGCGTTGAAGTTGGCCCTGGTTTCCAAGTATCCTATTGGGACCTCATAATTCACCCTATAAAAAATTAAACTTCACAGCTACTGCAATACACCGCGATGCTTTGCTAATTTATCGTCAATTCTCATGACGATTCCTGGAATGATGACTACTTTTTTTTCAAGCCCATGGGTCATGCTTTGATTTCTGTCATTAATATTAGTTTTGCAGTAGTTATTAATATTAATAACTTTCGAACCGAAATGTACCTATATACATCTATTTGTTTTCCCAAGATGACATGTCATATTTATTGCACTCATTTACGTAAAGATCTTCGTAAGTAAAACATCCCCGCTGTCAACTTCGAATCGCAATTAAAAGCAAATTTAGATGTCAGCACTTAAAATGTTTAAGTAGAATTTAATCGGTCACATTAAAAGCGAATAAGTGTGAAAAGAATAAAACGAAATGATAATTTATATGGTTGGAGAAAAGTTTTTTTTTTTTTTTCATTTGTTCTAAAGCAGAATGTAAGGTTAAAACAAAGAGCAAGAAGTTTATTGATAAAAATAAATTAATTCACTGATTTAAATAAACTTTGTAGATTACGCTTGGGATTCTTTTTTCTCAACTAGATTTATTGCAAATTAGAGTTAATTGAACAAATAATATATATATATATATATATATATATATATATATATATATATATATATATATATATATATATATATATATATACAGTAGCGCTTCAAAAGTATTTTGACAAATATATTTAATAGTTTAATTAAAAATAAAAATATGAAACACAATAATCATTTATTTATTTTTTTAACACCTTTTGAATAAACTACAGAATAGTGTCAAAGAGGTTCTTATTCGTAATAAAAGAAAGTTTAATTTTTAAAATATTAGGAAAATGGTGGCTCAAAAGTATTTTGACATTTTTGAAAAACTAATTTAACGCATAATTATAATTTACAGCAATAAATATATTAGTATTTAGTAGCATATCCCTTTGGCTTTTATGACAGCCTTGCATCGCTCCGGGCATTGAGTCGATTAATTTTGTAATCGACTTATTGGAATTTGATCCCACTCATTTTTTAGAGTTTCAAACAAAGCGTTTTTGTTTGAATAATTTTGGGTTTTACACTACGTTTCAATTCTTCCCAGATATTTTCTATCGGATTCAAGTCGGGACTTTGACTTGGCCACTCAAGAACTTTAACTTTTTCACGATTTAATAAGTCACTAATATGCTTTGATCTGTGTTTGGGATCATTGTCTTGTTGAAAATACCACTTAGCTGGCATGTGATGTTTAGCATATGGTAACATCTGAGACTTTAATATATTTGCATACATGAACCGATCCATTTTTCCTTCTATTCGAACTAATGGTCCAACTCCAGACCGTGAAAAACATCCCCAAACCATCACACTACCACCTCTATGTTTAACTGTGGGTATTTGATACCGATAATCGTATTTTTGTTTACTGGACGCCGAATGTACTTGATACCATCAGATGACATTAAATTAAATTTACTTTCGTCACTCCATAAAACTTTAGACCACTCTAAACTTGACCACGATATATGCCATTTCGCGAACTCAAGACGAGACTTCCTGTTTTTTTTCGATATTAAAGGTTTTTTAGCCGGTCTTCGGCCATATAACCCTAGGACCTTTAAGCGTCGTTTAACAGTAGAAACATGAATATCTACGTTATATTTTTCTTTTAATTCATTTTTTATCATTATAGCGGACATCCGTATATCATTTGCTGATAACTTTTTTATAATATGATCGATGTAAGAAGAAGTTTTTCTTGGGCGGCCTGTTCGAGGCTTACTTTCGACATTTTTTTTTTGTTATAGACTTTATTCCATAAGCTAATTAACTGTCGAGACACTTTAAACAAACGAGCAACTTCTGTTTGTTTCAATCCTTGTTTTAATGCATTAATAACGGCTTTTTTAAAATCACTAGAATATTCCTTGCACTTAGGCATATTGGAGTAACCACAACAAGTAAGTATATGTACTAATAAAAACTAAGGAACAAGTAATCTGCGAGAGTTTTTCAAGTCAAATGCGTGTCAAAATACTTTTGAGCTCACGGTAAGTCAAGTACGTTCGGTGGCGCGGTGTGTAAACAAACAAATTGTAATTTGATACGCTTAAATAGTCGCAATTACACTACTCTACATTATACTCAATAAATTTTCCGATAGGCTTTTATTTTAAAAAATATCAAAAAAATTTTATGTTGTCAAAATACTTTTGAGCGCTACTGTATATATATATATATATATAGTACCGTATACAAAAATTAGAAATTATTAAATATTATAAGTGAAACATTGCGTCATAATAGAAACAGAAGTTATTCATTTTGAACTACACTGAAAAAAAAAAATTAGGACGACGGTTGACCTTAAAGGCCATCCCTGCAACTTCCCGCTCATTTTGTACTTAAGCGCTCAAAAATTACACATTACGTTTTTGAGCTCTTCGAGCTCACAAATATGATTATTGTGTCATTTTGAGCTCTTTGAGCTCAAAACTAATAGCAGTTTAATAAAACACAATTTTTTGAATTTTCAAACGGCAATAACTTTTGAATTAATGAACCGATTTTTACGCGATTGGCAGCATTCAACGCAGTTTTTAAAGCCCCATGAAGAATCTTCAAGTTTAAATTGATCGAGCCAGGAATTTCAAAGTAATTACTAAAAAAACACTTTTTTCGGTTTTCTTTCGACAACTCACGAACGAATCAACCGATTTTGGCCGGGCTTACAGTGATCGGCGTGGTTTTTTGATCTTAAGAGCTGATTAGATTTTGGAATTGATCAGTAAAGTCATTTAAAAGTAATTCCAAAAAAACCACATTTCAAAACATCGTTTTTTTTTTTTTATTAACTCCTAAACGGCTCGACTGATCAATTCCAAAAACTAATCCGCTCTTAAATTTAAAAAACCACGTCGATTGCCACCAGTCCCGTCAAAATTGGTTGATTCGTTCGAGAGTTATCGGAAACGAAAAATTTCGAAAAAAGTTTTTTTTTACATAACTTCGACATTTCTTTTTGTATCATATTTAATGAAATGAAATAATTATTAGAGCCCAAAAAACCACGTCGATCGCCACCAAGAACGTGAAAATCGGTTAATTGGTTCATGAGTTATCGTAGTCGAAAAAATTCGGAAAAAGTGAATTTTTCAAATTTCTCTAAAATTTTCGGTTCAATCAGTTTGTGTTCGAAAAATATATTATAGAATTTGAAAAACTGCGTGGAATATTGCCAACCGAGTGAAAATCGGTTCATTCATTCAGAAGTTATTGCGGTTTGAAAATACTGTTTTATTAAACTGCTATCAGACTTTTGAGCTCGAAGAGCTCAAAAGCTTAGAACAGCTAACTCTTTGAGCTCGGAGAGGTTGAAATAACACATAAATTCTATTTTCGAGCTTAAAGAGCTCAAAAACGTTAAAGTACAATTTTAAGCGCTTAGATATGGAATTAGCGGGAAGTTGCAGGGATGGCCTTTAGGGTCAACCGTTTTCCAGATTTTTTTTCGGTGTATTGATGACATAATAACTACACATAGAAAAAAACATTAACTTGATTCAAGAGAAAAATTCTTAAACCAAGAATATAATTTCAAAGAGGGTAATTGTCTTGAATCAAGACGAAAAATTCTAAAATTAAGTACAATTTCCTTAAATCAAGAAAAATGTTCTTAAATCAAGAATTTTTCTACTCAAATCAAGAATATTGAGCTCTTCAAAAATATATACTTGACTCAAGAACATTATTTTTTTCTATGCATACTAAAGGTATGCGAATATTCGAAACTTCGAATTATTCGAGACAAATCAAATCAAATAATTCGATTCAAAATCCAATTTGACGATTTAAAATACAATATGTATACACAGATTAAATGAGAAATATCAAATGAGATAATTTGTCACGTCAGGGTAAAATACTCTTACATTAATACGTAGTTCAAAAGTTAAATATTGAATACGTCATTAGAAAATATATTAACTGAAGTATATCTGTTTTACATTTCAGATAAGCCGGTGATGACATTACGAATGGGCTCATCTATAAACCCCAAAGTTATCAAAGAAGGTGATGATGTTTACTTTGAATGTAACGTGAAAGCTAATCCCCCAGTGTCAAAGTTATCCTGGTATCATAAGGTAAACTGAATGGCTTAATACTATTACTATCACTATATATTTATTCTAAAACACAGTTGTAATTATCGCGGATCATTAAACATGCCTGACTATCTAACTATGATAATTTTATTAGCCGCAAATTAATGTACATATAATATTACAGCCAAAATTGATAAATATAATTTGATAATACCACATAATTAACATATACGAGAATTTCAATATAATTGTTCTCGTGAATAAATTATTATATGCTTATGATTGTATAATGTACTAACAGCAGATTTTAGTTGTTGGTATTAACGTTTACTTATTCAACAACATATAAATTCATTACCACACAAAATGCCCCAATCTTTAGTATCACCTACCACAATTCAAAATTGTTTATCTGAATTTTAATTATTACAGCCACTATGAGCAGCAATAGAAAAAAAATTCAAATTCGACGATGTGTATTGAATTGATAAAATGTAAGAAAGGGAGAGACAAAACGAGATAAGGGCGAAGGAGAGTAGTTCAAAAATTTCGAAAAATATTTTTTACTCTGAAAATCTTCTGCAATATTAAAAAATATATTTTGTTTGGAAAAAGAACAAGAAAATTTTGATTATTTCAAAAGATTGAAATAAAATTAATTTTCCGAATGATTCTAACACAGTCGAAAATAATTTTTAACGCGATTGTGCATCATTAGTAAAGAAAAAATTTTTGCTTGAAATCAGTCACGTCACAGATGCCACAAGAGTGTATCAAGAAATTCAAATTTCCCAAATAATTTTTAACTTCCCGCTAAGAAAATTGAAAATTTTCAAAAATCGGGAAGTTATTGGTTTTACCCCATTTTTCAAAAATCGATTTTTCATCGGATCTCGACGTTTCGAGGTCCTAGGAAGCTTTCTTGACTATTTTCACGATGATGTCCGTACGTTTGCTGTGTGTGTGTGTGTGTGTGTGTGTGTGTGTGTGTGTGTGTGTGTGTGTGTAAACCTCTCGTAACTTTTGAAAGGCTTGACCGATTTCATCGCGGTTGGTGTCATTCGAAAGGTCTTCGCCAAACTTAGATTCTCTGTAAGTTGAAACCGATCCGGACCAGTGGATTTCGAGAAATTGCAAAAAAAGTGACAAAAAAAGTTGTTTTTTTCATTTTTTTTAAATATCTCCGAATTGGCTGAACTGATCAACTTCAAAAACTAATCAGCTTTTAACCTTGAAAACCGGCATTGATCCCTCATAGAGTGTCAGAATCGGTTGATGCGTTCGTCAGATATCGTTGTCGAAAAAAAATCGAAAAAAGTGTTTTTTTGTAATAACTCCGAAATTTTTTATTAGATCAATTTTTTTGTTTTAAATTTTTTATAAAGCTTAAAAAACCACATCGATCACCGCCTACCGCGTGAAAATCGGTTGATTTATTAAAAAGTTACAGCAGTTTGAAACTTAAAAAAATCGTGTTTCATCGAATTTTGATAAGACTTTTGATCTCGAATGCATAGCAAAGCTATCTCTTTGAGCTCGGAAAGTTCAAAAAAACACATAAATTGTATTTTTGAGCTCGAAGAGCTCAAAAACGTCATGAGTACAATTTTAAGCGCCTAGGTATGGAATTAGCGGGAAGTTGCAGGGATGGCCTTCAGGGTCAACCGTTTTTCTAACTTTTTTTTTTTTTTTTATACTTGTGAATGATAATTTCGTTGATTTCCGAATAAAGAATTTTCTGACATGGCCTGGAATTTTTTTTTTTAATTTTCCATTGAAAGTCAAGCATGAACAGATCAGGCCTAATATGGTTGGACCTATCATACACAGCTGTATATGACGATATCAATGGCGACAATTCAAAAATTTTCTTCGTTACTCTGAAAAGAATCAACAAGACAGCAAAATCTTTTGAATGGATTGACCAAAATTGATCCAGTTTGCAGCATTTAATACAATTTTTAAGAACGAAATGCTTTTTAAACACACAAACAGAACTATACCTTCTCGTGGAAGTAGTTAAAACAGTTTCTTAGGACCTCAAAACGTGAAGATCCGATAAGAACTCGATTTTTAAATAAAGATTCATTGTATTTAATTTTTCAAAAGTTTAATTTTTTTCTGAGTACCTCGTTTCGCCCCTTTCTCCCTTAATAGTCCTATATTATAAAATAGATGAAAGTCTTGAAGTTAGTCAAAGGTCGAAACTCGCAAAAAACGGGCCACGATTCATTATTGGTTAAAATTTAGGCGCGCGCGTAGCGCGCTATTCAAATTTCTAGTATATTATTATTCTTAAAAGTTTGTTTGATTAGTTTTCCATATACATTTTAAGTCATTTATTTTAAAGCAACAGATTTTAAAAATTTCAAACTAAATTTCATTTATCAAAATACCAGTGATATTTTATTATTATAAAAGTAAAAAAATCAGAAACGAGAAAACTTTTCAAATTAATAGTATCAGAAGACTTATTTGGACCCGTCAAACTCAGGAAAATAAACCTCCAAGATGAAAAAAAAATCTATAAAGAAAAGTTAAATGAGAATAATCTGAAGATGGTATAAAATAAGTATTGTATTGTCTAAAGAAGAATTTTTAAGAATAGAAACGTCAAGAATAGAGTCGATTTCACGAGCAGAAACTCGTTTTCTCAACAAACTTACCACCTTCATGTGGAAACTTCAATTACGTAGCCAACAAACCCTCACTACCTGCATCAAATAAAACGGATCTCAGGCGTTAAATTCTTTTCCACATATCCAACATCTTTTTATTATACTTCTTTTCTGGTTTTGTTGTATTTTTTTTGTTTTTTTTTTTTTTTTTTTTTTTTTTCATTTACTGTACTCTTTTATTATATATAAAAGATTTTCTGAAAACAGGATTAACAGGTACATGCATACATGCCAGAAATAATGTATTTATAGAAAAAGAGTCAGTAAAAATACTGGAAAAATATAATTCAAGATTTGGATATCTCATTAGAGTAAATTTACATGATTCTCACTAGTTAAATCCACTTTTTCTTATTTATACCCGTGAAAAATATTTTGATCAAGCTTGATATGAGCTGATAAGGCCATATAAAAATTTTTGATCTATTCATATTGTCGCGTAGAGATTTTTAACGACAATTTGTTAGGGGGTTATGTGTTTGTTTTAATGTTTTCTTTAGTTTATTTTATTTTAAAGATTAACGAATATATTAATTTAATTTTCTTTATTTATAAAAACTAATGAAGATCAACTAATACAAATTAATACATAAAATAGTGAAATTGAATTTAAAGTTTGGGAGCAAGACGTTCGCGGAGACGTTATGTTTGTATGTATTATCTGTTTTACGTTTATCGGTAGACTGTTGTAATTTTGTCAAAGTTTAAGTTTGTTTCTTACTGTCTAAGTCACTGCATTTAGAAGGGATGTTTTACGTTTTTGATTGGTCAGGAAAAGTTGTGTAGGCGTGTTTAAAGGGTGTTGTCAATATGGAACAGATAGTAGAGGTGACAAATGTAGATAGAGAAACATGCTTTGACAGAGTGAGATAGCGTTAGTGGCCCAAAAGGGTCAGCTAACGTGGGACTTATTTTTATCTCATGCTCTTTACTGAGCACTCTATTTGAGCTCTCTATTTAAGATTTATGTATATAAAAAAACTATCAAAAATTGAATTTATTAAAAGAATAATTTTCAAAATCAATTAGTTTATTTCGTAGAATAATTTAATGAAATAAAAGGATATGAAAAGTCAATAAAAATTAAGATGATTATCACAATAATAAATTATTATAAATTACAATTGAAATAATAATATGATTTTAATTATTTATTAGCAATGAGTATAATTATATCAATCGACAATTTTTTAAAAGTATAAACAATTTACAAAAATAATGATACACTGTAAAAAGCGTAGTGTTAAATGTGACTCCATTTTAACACCGCTATGTAACACCTGTGTATTAACACCGGTGTAGCGGTGCTGATTTTGCGGTGTTAAAATCCGGTGTTAAACCGGTGTAATACCGGTGGTAACAGTAGAATAAATTTACGCCGTATCGAGTATGAATATTACATAATCCATAAAACACTAATAATTAATATTCAATATTTACTGTAAAATGAGACAAAGTAACATTTATTTAAGAATTTTCAATCTATAAACATTACGCAGAAATCGATTTCTTAATGAAACAAATGTTATACAACAAGTTAAAGTAATATTTACAATATTAAATGTTTAGGAACAATATAATAATTATTTTTATCGTAATCATGATGTTTCTCATAAATATAACATTTCTTAAAACATGATAAATTAATAATTTGATAACTTTGCTTTTTTTTTCAGATATTTCATTTGTACATAAACTCATATTATAACACATAGTCTCTTAAGTAGCTCATAATACTAGCATTATTATATTATCATTATGAAGGAAAATTCCTTTTAATTTCTTACCGTAAATGGGTAATTCGTAAATTCTTAAATTGTCCCAAAACGTCCTAAAAATTGTCTAAAAACTTTTCATCCATTAATTTCGGGACAAATCTACAGCTGTGCAAAAATAAAATTATCTCTATGAAAATCATTTAAAAAAAAAAACAACATTCAAAATTATCGTAAAATGGTTCAAATTTGTTATTAAAACACACTAACCCTGTCCAAAAATGTTCAACAACTTTATCAAAAATATCCGAAAAAATTCTAATAAGTATTCAAAATATGTTCTCAAATAGTTACATAAATGTATTAAGGTTATTCAAAAAAGGTTCCACATAAGATTTAAGGATAAAATTTCAACTTAATTGCTTCAAATAAATTGGGCATTAATTCTTAAAATTATCTTAGAAGTATTCCAAAAAAATAGTTAAAAAAAAATACTTTAAAAGTTATGAAATAATTACTAAAATGCACTATTTTGAAGTTTCCTGATTATTTATATGGATGTTCCAAAAATGCTCCCCAAAGTGCTCCGGGGTCCATTTTTTACATCAAAATTTTTACAGTGTATTTATTTTAATTAAAAATTTTTATCTACTTAATATTTTATTATTTTAAACTTTCTAAATTATTAAATCTTAACTTTTTGATTTGATTTATTTTTGATTATTAAACATAAAAAAGTTTAATTATAAAAATTGAGTTAGTTAAAATACTATCAACACCGGAAAATTTATAACAACCGATTTAACACCGAAAAAATGAGTTTACACCAGCGAACGGCAAGCCATTGTTACTAAGCTATAATCATTTCGGTGTTGAATTTAACACCGGAATTTTTAACACCGTACAACCGCATGGACTCAGACCGGTTTTTTTTACAGTGGTAGAACAGAAAAACGCTTAAAACTTAAATTTAAATTTGGTTTAAAAATTAAGTTTTTCTAGATAAATTCCTATTTAGCTATATTTTTAATGCCTATTTATAATATAAACTTCGAATTAACTCATTTTTCATATTGGACATTATATTGATAAATATTCATTAGGTAGTCATTAGTCAATTCATGATAACTTCATAACAAATATTTCTTCTTGGAGGTTATGAAATATGTCAATACACAATAAGATTGTATGCGAAATACGAAAACTACAGCGAGACGTTTAGCTCTCTCACATCAATCTCTCATATGGCTCCTCCCACCGAACCCGTATATTATTTTTTTGTGAGCTATCTAACGTATTTTTGTCAGTGGCGACCTAGTAAAATGGTTCTAGTAACAAATCAAACAGATGGCTAAGTGGGGATAGCTACTTATTACATAGCAACTCCGGGTCGAAAAATTTAAACTGGATTTTAAGCTAAATGATCTGCATACTTGAACTTATATTGGATCTGTATTTGAACTTTTTAAAAAACATTTTCATCTATATTTTGATCTACTATTCAAATTATTTTTGATCTGTTTTAAGTCTAAAATAACTTCTTAGTAAAATAATTGAGCAGCTATGAAATATTTTGTATGCCAAGTTTCTAATCTAATGAGACTAAAAAGTTTTAAAAGTTTGATCGGTTTCTTTTTAGTCTAGTTAATTTGTAGGTGGGACTTTATGTATTGTTTTCAAATTCAATATGAAATCTTATACTGCTTTTTGATCTACAAATTTTCACTCTAAATGTTCGGAATTAGCCAACAAAGTCGACTAAGATAGTGACTTGAAAATTTCTTTGGACCTCACAAGTATCTCACATTAAAAATTATAAGTCGCATTTATTTGAAAAAATAAATTAATTTATAATATACTTCACAAGTGCGCTCTCTTGTTTTATGAACTGAACGTCGATTATAACCTTACATCTGTTATATTTATTTGTCATAGCTTAACATTTCATGGATTATAAAAGTTTTGTAACTGCGAATATTAGCTGCAGTGATAACTAATAAATTTGTATTAACATACGTATATAAAATACCTCATCGTTTGATTATGGATCTAAATCTAGAGTTTTCTAATTATCGTTATTAAACACAATGTGAATACATCGACAAGATTAAAATGTTGACAAGATGACAAGATTAATGTTAAATTTTATACTTTCACGCATCATTTAATGAGCGTTAGCTCACTATTTGGCAGTGCGAAGAATACCGCTTGGTATACATTGCACTATTTAGAAATAGTGGAATAGTCACTATTTCAATTTCAGAGAATGAAAAGCTGTGCCCTGTAGAGGATCTTCGAGGACATGAATAAAATAATAATAAATAAATAAATATATTATTATTTTTTTTTTTTTTTATTATTATTATTACTATCTAATTCGTAACAGGTCTGTTTTTTGATCTACAGGCGTGATCAAAACCGACTAAAAATTATGCAACAGTTTTGGTCTGTTTTTTTGACCTTGATGCGATCAAAACCAGTTAAATGATTGTGACAAAAAAAGTTCGATTTTTGGTCTTGAAAACAATAGAAAACAATTTTATTATAACATTAAAAATGATCTGAAATTGGTCTGAATTTTGGGAATAGTACGGGCAAAAAACAGATTAAATTCTTTATATAAAAATAGATGCAACATAATAAAATTGTAAATTGAATGAAAATATTAAAAAATTTTTATTAATCATAAAACAGACTAAATTTTTGACCCGGGAATACAGTATTGTTTTGAGAGCGATATTTTTTTCCGTGTACGTCAAAAAATTTTTTCATGGGTTGACTTATATTAAGCTAAATGTAGACGTCGTACATCGATTAATTACTTTCGAAATTAGATTAGGTGTGATGTAACCCCATGTTACTCCATTTTGTATGTACCAATAATTACTCCGGAACAAATTGATATTTCGAGACCGGCTTTTTTTTTTTATTAGTTTAAGAATTCGATGACACTTCGGAAAAATGAAAATGCCGAGAGTTAATTTTTATCTAATTAACATTGATACAATTTTGTTTATTGTGTATTTGGATGTGAATGAGACGTCAAACAACCCCTACTAGTCATTATGTCTTTATGAAATCAGTTGATTCCACTTCGTAACAATTTTTGCGGTGTAAATTATTTGAAATATGAGGGATGTTCAACCCTAAGAGAGCCTCATATTGTGAGTAATTTCATACAGAACGCATTTGGCAATAGAAGCATTAGTTGGTAGAGGCTTTATGGGTGTAATTGGAACTGAATCTGCAGCCTTCAAGAAATCGAAAGCTAATTGTTGTTTCCTCGACGCACTGATGATTCAACGTGAATCATAAAGAGTAATCCTAAGAATGCACAGGTCACAAATGGAGCTAACTAATTAATAAGTGTATTAATTTGAAAATTCAGGGTAATCCCACCTCATTCTGCACTTTTCATCAAAGAAATGTGCTTAAAAATACATATAATAATTGCCGAAAACATAATGATGGATTTTTTCGACAGAAATTTGGAAAGCAGTATTTATGAATGGCTCACTCTTGACTGTCATAAACAATTTTAAAAATATTCTCACTTTATGAATGAGAAATACCGTCCATCACTGGACGTTGAGCTCACGACGGTAGTTCAGGACCAGTTAATGTGTGTATTCAGCCAAACAATCGCTATATTTTTGAAGCTATATTGAAGTTATTTTGAATTTCTGAGTCAAGCATTGTCACTCTCCCATTCATTCACTCATTCGTTCATTCAATGTCAAAACACACTTTCGGGAGTACACTTTGTCAATTTTAAAACCGAAACCAATAAATTGTTGCAGCATCCCCTCTATGGGATTTACTTCCTCCACTTCACTATACAACAAATATCTCTACCACTTTTTTCTTTCGATGCTCTACGTACCTTTCAACTTCTATTCAGTCAACATAAATGATTTAAAATATAGATAAAATGACTGTTTCTATGAACAAATATTATTTCGTGAATATTTATCAGTGTAGCAGAGATAGGAAGTGTTGGTTTCCGTATATTGAAAAATATTCTATCCGAGATTATTATGTATTCATGCATGCTTTCTATTAGACTATAAAATAAAAATATGTGTATAAACTCCTAGGAGTTATATTATAAATATTAAGCATGTATTTATATAGAGAACGCAAGACTCCCTGATACAGGAAACAGGTAATTACGGGATGTGGTTTCACTGCACGGTGACTGCACAATCTCGTACACCAATATAGCTTTCGGATAATGTAAACGATAGTTAATTCCGATAGGAATTCAGTTAAATCTTCAAGTTTTATATATTACACTAGCTTTTACTTCATTCACTCCGCTGGGCGCTTTATCGAATTGCATTTCTTAGATCTAGACTTGGAAATTTAATTAGAGTATCGTTTTGACTTGCACAGATTCTTCAAATTCCATCGAATTGGTATGTACCTTTTATCCTGGATAAATTACCCATGTGATCAGTTCTAGCTAATATTCATTGTAACTCTCTAATGTGCGATTTATTATGTAACATTCCCATGGCTTTCTTTACAAATATGAATAATAATTGATATGAAAAATTGTAAAATTTGAAATGAGCATTGAAGTTTCCTTAAAGTTAAAGAAATTACAGGTCTCATAAGTGAAGGAATTTTGCCTTAGCTTCAAGGTAAGCGACAAATTTTTCCTGTTTATCAAAATTTTTCCTTTCTCAGTGACATCAATTTTTATAGAAAATTAATTTTAGCATGTTTTTTTACGAATTTTCATTAAAGATGAGCCGAATTTATTTTCCACATATCAAGTGTTGGGAAAATACATTCATTTTTACTCTGTTAAGTATTTCTCGCAATGTGTGGGAGGGTGTAGGTGTGGAGGGGCGCAGAAAGCAGTGTGAGTGGGTCTTTAGTCTCGAATATGTAAGGAAAAGATTTAATATAATCTAAGTTTATGTTCATAAGTCCATAAAAAAAACAAAGGAATTAAAAAGCAAATGCCTGTCTTTTGTTTTTATTTACGGGAAAAATTTTTATAAAAGTGCAAATCGTAAAAAAATGAGAAAGGGTTGATAAAATCGAAAAAATAAGTAGTCTATAATCATTTACGGAAAATTCTGCGTCGAATGGTCGTGCAGTCCCATCCTGATAGATTCAGTAATTTTGACTTTTGATGGAGCTGTCAAAGGAACCCTATTTTGCTTTATATATATGATAGATAGATAATAGATGGGCTATTTTCATAAATTAGAGTTAGAGTAGAAGTACCGTTTGTGGCTGCTGTACCATTTATGGCACATTTATTGTTTAAATAAACGATAGAAAATGAATTTAATATTAATAAACCATTACACTCCAATTTGTTTTAATATAAATTTTTTAAAACTCAACAAAAATATGTAAGTTATAATATTATAATTTTTTATAAATTAATCTTTCAAATGATTCTGGGCCAAAACGATACTTCTATCCTTATTCAGTTAATGACACCAATGTAATATATTATGTGATGATGAACGTGTGAAGAATTTAATTAAAATATTTTCAACGTAGTTCAACTTCTTTCGGGCTATGTATGCACATATTTTTATTAATATTTATGTGATAAAAATTATTTTTCAGCATTATTTATGGAATGCAGGAATTTATCATTTATCTTTATACTTTCATGTCTTTTTGCTTCTTTCTTTTGTTATTTTTTGGTACGTATTCCTAGAAATGAAATCAGTCATGTTTTATCCATTAATTTCCCATCAACGATTCTGTAGAAGATGTGTTCATGCTTTATATGTATTAGCTGAGTTACACATAACGCAAATAATAAATCACGTAAAAACATTACTTGAATGAATATTGATCGCGTGTGTGATGAAATCAATCGTGCTATAAAAATTTTTATGACAGTAAAAAGAATTTTTATAATTATATTTATTCATGTTCGCTGAAATAAGTCACGTTTTCATTTAAGTAACCTGTTTTCACTCTTAAAATGTAATATTGAAGCATAACCATCTCAATAGAAGCCAACCTGTAATCAGAAAAATAGAATTAGGTAGAGTTGCAAACCTGAAGTTTTAACTCCATATCACTACTAATTATTCAAATTTCTTGCATTTCATAACTGACTTAATATTTTAAAACCTCGATTTAATAACAAAAATTAATTTTTTAAAGTTGATTAAAAATGTAGTTTTTAATTAGGACGGTTAAGAAAAGATTGAAATTAAATTATTAGAAGCTTGTAGAGTACATGAATTGTTTTGCATAAACATTGCTTTGAACTAGCTGTTAAATATATAAAGAAAGCAAATAAAATTTAAGGAAAACTTTTTATATTATTTTTTTAAAATTTTTTATATAAATTATTTTTAAGTTGTATTATTATTAAAGTTTAAAGTTCATTAACAACAATCTAGTTAGAAATTATTTTTATTTATTTGGACATTTTTTGGTTAGTTTCTGCGCTGACACGTTTACATGTAGACGATGTTGTGACTGTTACATAGTATACAATTGAAATCCTCGTGCTGCATAGGCCGACAGCCACGAAAATACGAAAGAAAGCGAGGACCATGCTGCTTCTGGCCAGAAAAGGCGCGTAGCGCGCATGCGTTAAGAGCAGGCCATAAAAGTTGCTCTTTCCTGGAGTAAAGTGCGTCCAGGGAAGAGCGTACTTTCGGCTAGGAGGAAGCAAGAAAATTTTTAACATATGTAAAGACTCGAAGGAGATTTATATTTTATATACTCACTTATATTCATTTATACATCTACAAGTAATAACTCGACAATGACTATTACGGAATGAGACAACTAATGAAAAGCCAATATAACTAAGGGATGACAATGACTGGGCGACGTTGTTCTAGGACCTAGGGACCCATCGCGTGAGTAGTCCCTCGCATGAAGGGTGGCGTCGGAATGCCCCTACCAACTTCCTTCTCTCACGCAGTCCTCTCTCAACCCTCAAGCTGAGGTGGGGGGGCCGGAGAGTCTTGTCACGAAGTCTCACGATACTCGACAGCCTTTCAGCCTCGGCAACAAGAATAGCATTGTTGCTTGGCTACATTTATTTTTGAATAATTTTACATAATAATTTATCAACTCTACAAAAAAGTTTGAATTTTTTTTTTTTTTGAGTCATGTGGATGTTTTCTTTCCTCCATTTTTCTTGGCATATGTTAGCCACTCTATGGCGAAATATTTAAAACATAATCAATTTTTAAGCCAAAACACATTACGATTAATTAGATTCTGTAAATTGTTACTTCAAAGAGTATATCTTTTACGACATAGTCTGAAATATTAAACATTTTATAAAGTAAATTATTCAAACTAGCTTTGCCCTATGGCGGTTGCTACAATGTCCCTTACAGAAATCTTCAGCTGCATTAAAAGCATAAGTTATACTGACGAGAAAAGTTAGTGGACAGGGTTTACGGACCCAAGAAAAAGTTAGCAGGTATTACCGGTTGGCTCGTGTGCGCTTAATTTCAAGAATGACCTTGTCCCTCATAGATTGTCTTCCTCCCCATTAACGTGTGCTCTCTCTCTTTGCTCTTGGTACGGATCTCAAGCGATTAGCTCGTCGTGAGCTCTTCATGGACGAAGAAATAAGCAAACGCAAGGGAATGCTGGCTGGTGACACTTTTGAGATGTTGGTTTGTGTACACTTGGCTTAGCTTCGTTTACCTAAACAAAATTTACATACATCTTCGTACGCGTATAAACTTTTATTCATGTGTAAGTTAAGTAGATTGTATATGTATACTGTGGCACATGTTGTTCAATCTTTCACATATACAGCTTCATGGGACCCTCAGGAGACTTTCTTAGGGCAACTTTTCTCCCAAAAAAAAGACATTAAGTCGCCGCAGGCCATTACTTTAACGATGAATCTGTTTATATCGTCAACTTAGTCCCTTATAAAAGCTAAGTCATTTTCGAAAGTTATTTTGATTAACTCTTCTCTGCGTACTTAGCTTAACTTTTTGGCTGAATATTCCAATTTTCTTCAGTTGAGAAGGTTAAGAAAAATAAAAGTGATGATTTACAAACGGAGTATCAAAACATTTCATTTCTTACCATTTTACTTTCTAAGCATATGTTGCGAATTCTGAAATTTACACAAAACAACGGTTAACTAAATAAAAAATGAATGCGAACTAGTGGCTATCTATTTAGTTATAAATTCTCTTCTTCAGGAGTTCATTCCATTTAAAGAGTACTTCTTTTATTTTTATAGTATTATTTAAATTAAAAGGTAATAAAGAAGTTAAATACTGCTTTGTTTAAATTTAATAATGCAATAGAATAATAAAAAAGAGATTTTATGTTGTATAGCTGTTTATACAAACTGACAAGTAATTGTAATTTTCAAATTGATAATTATAATAGTTTTTTATTTTTATCAGAATCGTCAATCTCTAAAATAAAAATAATATTCGCCCTGATTAATAAGAATTTTTTCTTTCATGGGAATACACAGTTCAAACGAAAAAAAAAGGTTTGTTTGACATCTTTTCGGTTCGTTATGTACAATATTAATTAAAATGAAAGTGAATTTCATTTAGATATGGCCTGATATGTCCTGATATAACGATATGTTTATATATGGTCATGGCTTATGCTTATATAGAATTTATGACCAAAGTTGGTGTTGAAAAATTTCCGGATTAAAGGGGCTCATGATCTCGTAATTATCTTCTTATAAAGGGAGTTAAGTTTGAGGTGTCAAGTAATAAGATAAAAAGAGATTATTTTTCACTTTCTCTTAAGAAGCTTATCTAACAAGAGTTTTTAGTTTATTAGAATTATTAAACCTTTTTTGAGTTTAATGCACGAAATATTAATTGACGTACACGTTTATGGAAGAAATAAAAAATTGAAAAATTATTATCAATAATTTTTCATTTCCCCGATTTATGAACTATAAATATTAGAAAAATATTTTTGCGGGCACTTTACTTAAAATGTTACCATTTCTCAATGAAAACAACACATGATTTATATTTTGTAAAAATCTCAATGCACTCTTTACACGTATAACTGAATTGCTCGCACTTGTTCTTTACGTATTTTATTTTTTAAGAGAAAAAATTATAACGTAGAAAGGGAGTTAATGTAAAAGTAGATTTTAGTTTTAATATCAGCCAATATTCATGTCCAAACTTCTATTCTGGTGTAAACTGTAACCGTTAACTCCATACGGTATAATATAAAGTGATGTTTAATATTAACTCTTAAAAAGCTAAAGTGAATTCAAAGTGAGATTTCTCTCTGATTTAAAACCGTTTTTTCATAATAACATATAATGATTTTTGAATTCTTGAAAACTACCAAAAATCGAAGGCAAAAATTTTTTTTTTACAATGTCAGGAGGATTATATTATTGTCGAAAAGCGAAGTACAATTATTTTTGGAATTCGTTTGATGAAATTCAAAAACGTTTTTTATAGATTTCAACTGAAAAATCAATATCGAATAACGAATATTAAAAAACAAGCGTAAATGTTTACATTTATTTTCTCGCCATTTTTATTTCATTCTTAATTGAGATTTTATTGTTTTTAATTTGTTGAAATAAATTGAACATTAATTTTTTTACCATCAACTCTTTTTAATTGCACGTCATTTTCTGAACTATTTCAGAAAGTTATTAGATTTGCTTGAGAAAGCAAATTTAAGAAACAATTAAAATTTCTTAACAATAATATTTTGACGATCGAGTATATAATTGTGCTAGAATACATTTTGCGTTCTCATCATTATCATTATTCATAAAAGGAGCACTCTTGTAAAGGATATAAACTTCTTTGTGTTATAAAATAAAATATTAAAACGAAAGAGAATTATCAATGACCAACAAAAATATTCCATTGTGTGTTTTATTCATTCATTAGTAAAAAAAAAAAAAAAAAAAAAAAAAAAGCAATACACATCTGACAGTTCCATAAAAAAAATATTTCCATCATTTATTATTGATTAAAAATAATTCTCGTAAAAAGCAGAAGCAGAAATTATTGACAATGCTTATTTCGAGTTCAAAAATATCCCTAAAATTCCTTTGGGCTAAAATGATTCATAAAAAAAAAATTTTCTGTGCCTCTGAGAAAAAAAAAAGAAATATCAAGCTGGACATGGAGTGCGATTATTTTTTTAATCTATAGCACCGCGAGTGAAAAAAGCTTTCAGAGAGAGAGAGATCTGCTGTGCCGAAATTGATCCAGTCATTCCTATATATTTATGATGATCATGATCTATGCGCATATAATACATTTTCAAAGGTACATATGTGCATAAATAATATTATTTTTCAGGATAAAGAATTACAGCACAACATAACAAGCGGAATTTTGTTGACCGGATCATTCTTTGGTGCTTCAAAGTATCACGCGTAATTCAGCGAGGTGATTATGTTTTGTTCATCAGCGAACAATGAAGGTGATTCGACTTCAAACGTAATCCAACTTGACGTGATGTGTGAGTACACTATTAATATAAAAATTTATCAAAAACATTATTTGTACTTTTATAATAGTAAAACTTGGTGAATGATGGAAACACATGAGGTTATAACAAAAACCCTATTAATTTGTCAACTAGTTGCGCCAACATGCAAGCGACCATGTAGTAAACTTTTGACGTAGTGTCATCAAAGTCGCTTTGGAAAGTCAACCCCATTCTCATTCAACGTGCCTGAACAGCACTACATGGGAGGGCTTTAAAAGCATGAGAAGTGATCAGTCTGGTGTGTGAGGTCCGACGACATAACAACTTTAGTCACCTTTCGTTGGACTTTCAATAGCAGCAGTGAGATACGAGATATTTCACCGGTTAGAATTTACCACCGACAGCATTATCCAGCCGACTTTAACTTTACACTCACTGTTACTGACATGGATTATGGAACTATTGGATGCTGGAGGCTGGTAACAGTATGAGGGGGAATCCAAAAAGAGCCCTGTTTTTACCCAGTAATTCACTGCAGGTTTTGTTACTAAATTACATTCGCCTCTATAAAACACATAACAAATGCAATTATATGTATATGCAATGCAACGGAATTCATGCACATGCACTCACTTTCCAAAAATAAATACTAAAAATTTCTCTACATTTTCACTTTTGTATTGTGTGTGCTGCTTGGCGTCTATGTGCTTGTGTGCTGATTTAGTATTCACAACTTACGAGCTTTGAATCGAGCTCGAATTACTTGTCAATATCCAGAAGCAGCTCAAAGAGACTTTTTACGGTCAACCACATGGCCACAAGCATATAAAAATGAATAAATAAATAAATGAAATATAAAATTATCTCCTATTTACTGGAGAAACAACTTAAAAAAATTCGGAGTTTTAACTTGGGAATTTTATTCATACCTAATAAATTAAAAATATTTTATAAATAAAAAACTGCAGTTGAACATTTCTATCATAAAAAGCGGGCAGACCACACAGTCAGGACTTTTTCGCTGAACTAAAATAACGTCCTTCAGAATAAAAAAATGGTTTGCATTGCACTTGTATTTGGACAATAATTATTAGGTATTATATGTGAGTACGTGGGAGAATAAAAGTAGTTTGAGAGAATAAAACGGCTGACGGATTTAATTTTGACACAACACCACGAGATTCAACAGCAATACCAAACGTGTCAGTATTTTCACGGACAACTACCTCTGGTATTCATGCGATATCGTCCACCGTATGAATTGGACTCATAATTTATTAACACCATCAACCTCATGTTATTTCTTAATATGCAATTACAAAGGGGTAAAACATAATATGCTTTTTAGTTTTTTATTATACAATAATAGTGAAAAGTTAATATTGTCACGTATTTTTTATCTTGAAGTACTCTATCATGTTATCATTGTTTTATGGGGTTCATTACTCTTCTGTTTTTCACATATATTATCCTTCGGCGAGGTAGTTTTTATCGGTAGAAATATACCCGTTAAAATGACATTGTTCTAGGCCGATTAATTAAGTTTGATTCACTTATAAAAATTTCACTTGATTCAAGAGAAAAAATCTCCAAGCCAAGAATATCGTTTCAAATTTAAGAAATTTTCTGCTCGGTCTCTTCATAAGGATAGGTTTAGTTCAAAGATTTTCTCTTTTAAATCAGCTTTCATTTTTTATCCGTGTCCAATTATAGGGGTACATTTTCATGATACACATTTTCCTTCCCGCTAAGAAAGAATTGAAAATTCCAAAAAAAATCGGGAGAGATTATTGTTTCGACCCCGTTTTTCGAAAATCGAGTTTCAATGAAGATCTCGACGTTTTGAGGTCCTAAGGGAGGCTTTACTGACTATTCCCGCGATGATGTCTGTATG
>NC_058158.1:28230238-28251015 GCF_020080835.1 Cotesia glomerata | reverse complement strand
TATATATATATAGTACCAAGTATACAAAAAATTAGAAAGTATTGCCAATATTATTATAAAGTGAAACATTGCGTCATAATAGAAACAGAAGTTATTCACTTTGAACTACACTGAAAAAAATTAGGACGACGAGTTACGTTGTAAGGCCATCCTGCAAACTTCCTTTCGCTCATTTTGTATGCAGCGCTCAAAATTACACATTACATGCGTCGTTTTTGAGGCTCTTCGAGCTCACAAATATGATTATTGTGTCATTTTGAGCTCTTTGAGCTCAGGTTAATAGCAGTTCCAATAAAACACAATTTTTTGAATTTTCAAACGGCAATAACTTTTGAATTAATGAGACCGATTTTTACGCGATTGGCAGCATTCAACGCAAAGCTTTTAAAAGCCCCATGAAGAATCTTCAGAGTTTAAATTGATCGAAACCCAGGAATTTCAGTAATTACTTAAAAAAACACTTTTTCGGGTTTTCTTTCGATACAACTAACCACGAACGAATCAACCGATTTTGGCTACCGGCTTGGTACAGATCGGCGTGTGGTTTTGATCTTAAGAACTGATTAGATTTTGGAATTGATCGACTGTAAGAAGTCGGCTTTAAAAAGTAATTCCAAAAAACCACATTTCAAAACATCGTTTTTTTTTTATTAACTCAAAACGGCTCAGAGCTGATCAATTCCAAAAACTAATCCGCTCTTAAATTTAAAAAACCACGTCGATTGCCACCAGTCCCGTCAAAATTGGTTGATTCTGTTCGAGAGTTATCGGGAAACGAAAAAATTTCGAAAAAAAAGTTTTTTTTTACATAACTTCGACACATTTCTTTTGTAAATCATATTTAATGAAACGAGCCGATACTGGTTGGGGAGCCTCAAAACCACGTCCACGATCGCCACCAAGAACGTGAAAATCGGCGCTTATTGGTTCATGAGTTATCGTAGTCGAAAAAAATTCGAGGAAAAGGTGAATTTTTCAAATTTCCACTCTAAAATTTACTCGGTTCAATCGGTTTTGTGATCGGTGAAAAAATATATTATAGAATTTGAAAAAACTGCGTGGAATGATATTGCCAACCGGAGTGAAAATCGGTTCATTCATCTTCAGAAGTTATTGCGGTTTGAAAATACTGTTTTATTAAACTGCTATCAGACTTTTTGAGCTCGAAGAGCTCAAAAGCTTAGAACAGCTAACTCTTTTGAGCTCCGGAGGAGGGTTGAAATAACACATAAATTCTATTTGAGGCTTAAGGAAGCTCAAAAACGTTAAAGTACAATTTTAAGCGCTTAGAATATGGAATTAAGGGAAGTTGCAGGGGGATGGCCTTTAGGGTCAACCTGTTTTCTCCAGATTTTTCGGTGTATTGATGACATAATAACTACACATAGAAAAAACATTAACTTGATTCAAGAGAAAAAATTTTAAAACCAAGAATTGAGTAATTTCAAGAGAGGGTAATTGTCTTGAATCAAGACGGTAAAAATTCTAAAATTTAAAAGTACAATTTCCTTAAATCAGAGAAAAATGTTCTTAAATAAAGCAATTTCCTTCTGTACTCAAATCAAGAATCATTGAGCTCTTTCAAAAATATATACTTGACCTCCAAGAACATTATTTTTTTCTATGCACATACTAAAAGGGTATGCGAATATTCGAAAACTTCAGAATTATTCGAGACAAAAAATCAAATCAAATAATTCGATTCAAAAGGCATCTAATTTGAAGCGATTTAAAATACAATATGTATACACAGCTTAGATTAAATAGAGAAATATCAAATGAGAATAATTTGTCACCGTCAGGGTAAAATAATCCTCTTACATTAATACGTAGTTCAAGGAAAGTTAAAATATTGAATACGCTTCATTAGAAAAATATATTAACTGAAGTATATGCTGTTTTACATTTCAGATAAGCCAGGTGATGACATTACGGAATGGGCTTCATCTATAAACCCCAAAGTTATCAAAGCAAGAAGGTGATGATTACTTTTACTTTGAATAGCGTGAAAGCTAATCCCCCAGTGTCCAAAGTTATCCTGGTATCATAAGGTGAAACTGAATGGCCCCAATACTATTACTATCACTATATAGCTTGTTCACAAAAACACAGTTGTAGTTATCTGTCGGATCATTAAACATGCCTGGGATTCTATCTAACTATATGATAATTTTATTAGCCGCAAATTAATGTACATATAATATTACAGCCAAAATTGATAAATATAATTTGAGTAATGTGCCACATGATTAACATATACGAGAAATTTTCAATATAATTGTTCTCAAATGAATAAAATTATCTATATGTTTATGATTGTATAATGTACTAACAGCAGATTTTAGTTTGTTGGTATTAATCATGTTTTACTTATTCAACAACTTTTATATAAATTCATTATTACCAATAACAAAATGTGCCCCAATCTTTAGTATCACCTACCACAATTCAAAATTGTTTATCTGAATTTTAATTCTCCTCCTTATTACAATAACCACTCATGAGCAGCAATAGAAAAAAATTCAAATTCGACGATGTGTATTGAATTGATAAAATGTAAGAAAGGGAGGAGACAAAAACAGAGATAAGGGCAGAAAAGCCGAGAGTAGTTCAAAAATTTCAGAAAAATATTTTTTTTACTCTCTGGAAAATCTTTCTCTGCAATATTAAAAAAGCTATATTTTTGTTTGGAAAAAGAACAAGAAAATTTTGATTATTTCAAAAGATTGAAATAAAATTAATTTTCCGAGATGATTCTTAACACAGTGTCGAAAATAATTTTTAACGCGATTGTGCATCATTAGTAAAGAAAAATTTCTTGCTTGAAATCAGTCAGCCGTCACAGATGCCACAAGAGTGTATCAAGATAATTCAAATTCTCCTGTCAAATAATTTTTAACTTCCCCGCTAAGAAAATTGAAAATTCTTCAAAAATCGTGGAAGTTATTGGTTTTACCCCATTTTTTCAAAATCGATTTTTCATCGGATCTCGACGTTTCGAGTAGTCCCAGGAAGCTTTCTTTGACTATTTCTCACGATGATGATGTCCGTACGTTTGCTGTGTGTGTTGTGTGTGTGTGTGTGTGTGTGTGTGTGTGTGTGTGTGTGTAAACCTCTCGTAACTTTTGAAGAGGCTTGACCGATTTTCATCGCGGTTGGTGTCATTCGAAAGGTCTTGGCTTCGCCAAACTTAGATTCTCTCTCTGTAAAGTTGAAACCGATCCGGACTCAGTGGATTTTCGAGAAATTGCAAAAGTGACAAAAAGTTGTTTTTTCATTTTTTTAAATATCTCCAGAATTGGCTGAACTTTGATCAACTTCAAAAACTAATCAGCACTTTTAACCCTTTGAAAACCGGCATTGATCCCTCATAGAGTGTCAAGAATCGGCGCTTTCGATGGCGTCTCGTCGGGGATATCGTTGTCGAAAAAAATCGAAAAAAGTGTTTTTGTTATGGCTTAACTCCGAAAGTTCTTTTTATTAGATCAATTTTTTTGTTTTAAATTTTTTATAAAGCTTAAAAAACCACATCGATCACCGCCTACCGCGTGAAAATCGGTTGATTTATTAAAAAGTTACAGCAGTTTGAAACTTAAAAAAATCGTGTTTCATCGAATTTTGATAAGACTTTTGATCTCGAATGCATAGCAAAGCTATCGTCTCTTTGAGCTCGGAAAGTTCAAAAATTCTCCTCCAGCATAAATTGTAGGCATATTTTTGAGAGCCTCGAAGAGCTCAAAACGTCATGAGTACAATTTTAAGCGCCTAGTGCATGGAATATAGCGGGAAGTTGCAGTTGGCCTTCAGGGTCAACCGTTTTTCTTCTTTTTTTTATACTTGTGGAATGATAATTTCAAGTTGATTTCCGAATAAAAGAGGGAATTTTCCTTTTGGGACATGTAGCTCTGAATTTTTTTTTAATTTTCCGCATTGAAGAAGTCAAAGCATGGAACAGATCGAAGGCCTAATATGGTTGGACCTTATCATACACAGCTGTATATGACGATATCAATGGCGATTCAATTCAAAAAATTTTCTGTCGTTACTCTGAAAAAGAATCAACAAGACAGCAAAATCTTTTTGAATGGATTGACCAAAATTGATCCAGTTTGCAGCATTTAATCACAATTTTTAAGAACGAAATGCTTTTAAACTTACACAAACAGAACTATGCATACTTTCCTCGTGGAAGTAGTTAAAAACAGTTTCTTAGGACCTCAAAAAACGTGAAGATCCGATAAGAACTCGATTTTTAAATAAAAGATTCATTGTATTTAATTTTTCAAAAGTTTAATTTTTTTCTGAGTACCTCTGGGTCTGTCGCCCCTTTCTCCTCCTGCAATAGTCCTATATATTATAAAATAGATGAAAGTCTTGAAGTTAGTCAAAGGGTCGACAACCTCGCAAAAAACGGGCCACGATTCATTATTGGTTAGATTTTAGGCGCGCGCGTAGCGCTATTCAAATTTCTAGTATATTATTATTCTTAAAAGTTTGTTTGATTAGTTTTCCATATACATTTTAAGTCATTTATTTTAAAGCAACAGATTTTAAAAATTTCAAACTAAATTTCATTTATCAAAATACCAGTGATATTTTTTATTATAAAAGTAAAAAAAATCTCCAGAAACGAGAAAACTTTTCAAATTAATAGTATCCAGAAGACTTATTTGGACCCGTCAAACCTTGTGGAAAATAAACCTCCAAGATAAGAAAAAAAAATCTATAAAGAGAAAAGTTAAATGAGAATCAATCTGAAGATGGTATAAAATAAAGTATTGTTTGTATTGTCTAAAAAGAAGTTATGTTAAATTTTTTTAAGAATAGAAACGTCAAGAATAGAGGTCGATTTCACGAGCAGAAACTTCGTTTTTCATCAACAAACTTACCAGTAATCTTCATGCTGGAAACTTTGGGAGTGCATGTAGCCAACAAACCCTCACTACCTGCATCAAAATAAAACGGATCTCTAGGCACACGTTAAATTCTTTTTCCACATATCCAACATCTTTTTATTATACTTCTTTTCTGGTTTTGTTGTATTTTTTTTGTTTTTTTTTTTTTTTTCTTCATTTACTGTACTCTTTTATTATATATAAAAAGATTTTTCTCTGAAAAACAGGATTAACAGGGTACATGCATACATGCCAGAAAATAATGTATTTATAGAAAAAGAGTCAGTAAAAATACTGGAAAAATATAATTCAAGATTTGGATATCTCATTAGAGTAAATTTACATGATTCTCACTAGTTAAATCCACTTTTTCTTATTTATACCCGTGAAAAATATTTTGATCAAGCTTGATATGAGCTGATAAGGCCATATAAAAATTTTTGATCTATTCATATTGTCGCGTAGAGATTTTTAACGACAATTTGTTAGGGGGTTATGTGTTTGTTTTAATGTTTTCTTTAGTTTATTTTATTTTAAAGATTAACGAATATATTAATTTAATATTCTTTATTTATAAAAAACAAATGAAGATCAACTAATACAAATTAATACATAAAATATTGAAATTAAATTTAAAGTTTGGGAGCAAGACGTTCGCGGAGACGTTATGTTTGTATGTATTATCTGTTTTACGTTTATCGGTAGACTGTTGTAATTTTGTCAAAGTTTAAGTTTGTTTCTTACTGACTAAGTCACTGCATTTAGAAGGGATGTTTTGCGTTTCGGATTGGTCAGGAAAAGTTGTGAGCGTTTTAAAGGGTGTTGTCAATATGACGATAGTAGAGGTGACAAATTTAGATAGAGAAACATGCTTTGACAGAGTGAGATAGCGTTAGTGGCCCAAAAGGGTCAGCTAACGTGGGACTTATTTTTATCTCATGCTCTTTACTGAGCACTCTATTTGAGCTCTCTATTTAAGATTTATGTATATAAAAAAACTATCAAAAATTGAATTTATTAAAAGAATAATTTCAAATCAATTAGTTTATTTTCGTAGAATAATTTAATGAAATAAAAGGATATGAAAAAAGTCAATAAAAAATTAGGATGATTATCACAATAAATTATTATAAATTATAATTGAAATAATAATATGATTTAATTATTTATTAGCAATGAGTATAATTATATCAATCGACAATTTTTTAAAAAGTATAAAACAATTTACAAAAATAATGATACACTGTAAAAAAAAGCGGTGTTAAAATGGACTCATTTTAACACCGCTATGCTAACCTACTGTGTATTAACACCGGTGTAGCGGTGCTATTTTGCGGTGTTAAAAATCCGGTGTTAAACCGGTGTAATACCGGTGTAACAGTAGAATAAATTTACGCCGTATCGAGTATGAATATTACATAATCCATAAAACACAATTAATATTCAATATTTATCAAAATGAGACAAGTAACATTTATTTAAGAATTTTCAATCTATAAAATTACGCAGAAATCGATTTAATGAATGTTATACAACAAGTTAAATAATATTTACAATATTAAATGTTTAGGAACAATATAATAATTATTTTTATCAGCATTATATTATCATTATGAAGGAAAATTCTTTTAATTTCACCGTAAATGGGTAATTCGTAAATTCTTAAATTGTCCCAAAAACGTCCTAAAATTGTCTAAAAAACTTTTCATCCATTAATTTCGGGACAAATCTACAGCTGTGCAAAAATAAATTATCTCTATGAAAATCATTTAAAAAAAACATTCAAAATTATCGTAAAAATGGTTCAAATTTGTTATAAAAACACTCTAAAACTGTCCAAGAAATGTTCCAAAATTGTCTCAAAAATATCCGAAAAATGTCTCAAAAGTATTCAAAATTTGTTCTCAAATAGTTAAAAAAATGTTTTAAGATTATTCAAAAAAGGTTCCACATAAGATTGAAGGATAAAATTTCAACTTAATTGCTTCAAATAAATTGCATTAATTCTAAAATTATCTTAGAAGTATTCCGAAAATATTAAAAAAAATACTTAAAAGTAATGAAATAATTACTAAAATGCACTATTTTGAAGTTTCCGATTATTTATATGATGTTCCAAAATGCTCCCAAAGTGCTCCGGGTCCATTTTTACATCAAAATTTTTTACAGTGTATTTATTTTAATTAAAAATTTTTATCTACTTAATATTTTATTATTTTAAACTTTCTAAATTAAATCTTAACTTTTTTTGATTATTTATTTTTGATTATTAAACATAAAAAGTTTAATTATAAAAATTGAGTTAGTTAAAATACTATCAACACCGGAAAATTTATAACACCGATTTAACACCGAAAAAAAATATTTACACCGCGAACGGTGTTACTGCTACACCGATTTCGGTGTTGAATTTAACACCGGAATTTTTAACACCGTACACCGCATGAACTCAGACCGGTTTTTTTTTACAGTGTATAGAACAGAAAAACGCTTAAAACTTAAATTTAAATTTGGTTTAAAAATTAAGTTTTTCTAGATAAATTCTATTTAGCTATATTTTTAATGCCTATTTATAATATAAACTTCGAATTAACTCATTTTTCATTGACATTATATTGATAAATATTCATTAGGTAGTCATTAGTCAATTCATGATAACCATAACAAATATTTTGGAGGTTATGAAATATGTCAATACACACAAGATTGCGCGCGAAATACGAAACTACAGCGAGGCGTTTAGCTCTCTCATCAATCTCATATGGCTCTCCCACCGAAGTGTGGGTAAATGGTTCTAGTAACAATCAAACAGATGGCTAAGTGGGGATAGCTACTATTACATAGCAACCCGGGTCGAAAAATTTAAACTGATTTTAAGCTAAATGATCTGCATTTGAACTTATTGATCTGTATTTGAACTTTTAAAAACAATTTCATCTATATTTGATCTACTATTCAAATTATTTTTGATCTGTTTTAAGTCTAAATAACTTTTTAGTAAAATAATTGAGCAGCTATGAATATTTTATGCTGTTTCTAATCTAATGAGACTAAAAAGTTTTAAAAGTTTGATCGGTTTTTAGTCTAGTTAATTTGTAGGTGGACTTTATGCATTGTTTTCAAATTCAATATGAAATCTTATACTGTTTTTGATCTACAATTTTCACTCTAAATGTTCGAAGGCCAACAGTCGACTAAGATAGTGACTTATAATTTTTTGGACTCACAAGTATCTCATTAAAAATTATAAGTCGCATTTATTTGAAAAAATAAATTAATTTATAATATATTCATGCGCTCTCTTGTTTTATGAACTGAACGTCGATTATAACCTTACATCTGTTATATTTATTTGTCATAGCTTAACATTTCATGGATTATAAAAGTTTTGTAACTGCGAATATTAGTTGCAGTGATAACTAATAAATTTGTATTAACATACGTATATAAAATAGTTCTCATCGTTTGATTATGGATCTAAATCTAGAGTTTTCTAATTATCGTTATTAAACACAATGTGAATACATCGACAAGATTAAAATGTTGACAAGATGACAAGATTAATGTTAAATTTTATACTTTCACGCATCATTTAATGAGCGATATTCACTATTTGGTAGTGCGAAGAATACCGCTTGGTATACATTGCACTACCAAATAGTGAATAGCCACTATTTCAATTTCAGAGAATGAAAAGCTGTGCCCTGTAGAGGATCTTCGAGGACATGAATAAAATAATAATAAATAAATAAATATATTATTATTTTTTTTTTTTTTTATTATTATTATTACTATCTAATTCGTAACAGGTCTGTTTTTGATCTACAGGCGATCAAAAACCGACTAAAAATTATGCAACGTTTTGGTCTGTTTTTGACCTTGATGCGATCAAAACCAGTTAAATGATTGTGACAAAAAAAGTCTGATTTTGGTCTTGAAACAATAGAAAACAATTTTATTATAACATTAAAAATGATCTGAAATTGGTCTGAATTGGGAATAGTACGGGCAAAAACAGATTAAATTCTTATATAAAATATATGCACATAATAAAATTAAATTGAATGAAAAAATATTAAAAATTTTATTAATCATAAACAGACTAAATTTTTGACCCGGGAATACAGTATTGATATGAGAGCGATATTTTTTTTTCCGTGTACGTCAAAAAATTTTTTCATGGGTTGACTTATATTGCTAAATGTAGACGTCGTACATCGATTAATTAATTTCGAAATTAATTAGTGTGATGTAACCCCATGTCACTCCATTTTGTATGTACCAATAATTACTCCGGAACAAATTGATATTTCGAGACCGGGCTTTTTTTTATTAGTTTAAGAATTCGATGACACTTCGGAAAATGAAAATGCCGAGAGTTAATTTTTTATCTAATTACATTGATACAATTTTGTTTATTGTGTATTTGGATGTGAATGAGACGTCAAACAACCCCTACTAGTCATTATGTCTGATGAAATCAGTTGATTCCACTTCGTAATAATTTCTACGGTGTAAATTATTGAAATATGAGGATGTTCAACCTCTAAGAGAGCCCATATCGTGATTAATTTCACAGAACGCATTTGCAATAGAAGCATTAGCTGGTAGAGGCTTTATGGTGTAATTGGAATTGAATTGCAGTCAAGAGATCGAAAGCTGATTGTTGTTTCCCACGCACTGATGATTCACGTGAATCATAAAGACTAACTAATGCACAGGTCACAAATGGAGCTAACTAATTAATAAGTGTATTAATTTGAAAATTAGGTAATCCCACTCATCCTGCACTTTTCATCAAAGAAATGTCCTTAAAAATACATATAATAATTGCCGAAAACATAATGATGGATTTTTTCGACAGAAATTTGGAAAGCAGTATTTATGAATGGCTCACTCTGACTGTCATAAACAATTTAAAATATTCTCACTTATGAATGAGAAATACCGTCCATCACTGGACGTTGAGTCTACGACGGTAGTCTAGACCGTTACGTGTGTATTCAGCCAAACAATCGCTATATTTTTAGCTATATTGAAGTTATTTTGAATTTCCGAGTCAAGCATTGTCACTTCCCATTCATTCACTCATTCGTTCATTCAATGTCAAAACACACTTTCGGGAGTACACTTTTGTCAATTTTAAAACCGTAACCAATAAATTGTTGCAGCATCCCCTCTATAATTTACTCTCCACTTCACTATACAACAATATCTCTACCACTTTTTTTTCGATGTCTACGTACTTTCAACTTCTATTCAGTCAACATAAATGATTTAAATATAGATAAAATGACTGTTTCTATGAACAAATATTATTTCGTGAATATTTATCAGTGTTAGAGATAGGAAGTGTTGGTTTTATATTGAAAAAATATTTTATCCGAGATTATTATGTATTCATGCATGCTTTCTATTAGACTATAAATAAAATATGTGTATAAATCAGAGTTATATTATAAATATTAAACATGTATTTATAGAGAACGCAAGACTCTGATACAGAACAGGTAACGGATGTGGTTTCACTGCACGGTGACTGCACAATCTCGTACACTAATATAGCTGGATAATGTAAACGATATTAATTCCGATAGGAATTCAGTTAAATTCGTTTTTATATTACACTAGCTTTTACTCATCCACTCCGCTGGGCGCTTTATCGAATTGCATTTTTAGATCTAGACTTGAAATTCTACTAGAGTATCGTTTTGACTTGCACAGATTCTAAATTCCATCGAATTGGTATGTACCTTTTATCCTGGATAAATTACCCATGTGATCATTCTAGCTAATATTCATTGTAACTCTCAATGTGCGATTATTATAACATTCCCATGGCTTTCTTACAAATATGAATAATAATTGATATGAAAATGTAAATTTGAAATGAGCATTGGAAGTTTCAGTTAAAGAAATTACAGGTCTCATAAGTAAAGGAATTTGCCTAGCTTCAAGTGCGACAAATTTTTCCGTTTATCAAAATTTTCTCAGTGACATCAATTTTTTATAGAAAATTAATTTTACATGTTTTTTACGAATTTTCATTAAAGATGAGCCGAATTTATTTTCCACATATCAAGTGTTGGGAAAATACATTCATTTTACTCGGTTACATTCTCGCAATGCGTGGGAGGGTGTAGGTGGAGGCGCAGAAAGGTGTGAGTGGGTCTTTAGCTGAATATAAGGAAAAGATTTAATATAATCCGTTTACGTTCATGTCCATAAAAAAAAAAAACAAAGGAATTAAAAGCAAATGCCTGTCTTTTGTTTTTATTTACGGGAAAAATTTTTATAAAAGTAAATCGTAAAAAAAAATGAGAAAGGGTTGATAAAATCGAAAAAATAAGTAGTCTATAATCATTTACGGAAAATTCTGCGTCGAATGGTCGCAGTCCCATCCCGATAGATTCAGTAATTTTGACATGATGGAGCGTCAAAGGAACCCTATTTTGCTTATATATAGATAGATAGATAATATATACATTTTCATAAATTAGAGTTAGAGTAGAAGTACCGTTTGTATTGCTGTACCGTTTATGGCCATTTATTGTTTAAATAAACGATAGAAATGAATTTATATTAATAAACCATTACACTCAATTTGTTTTAATATAAATTTTTTAAAACTCAACAAAAATATGGTTATAATATTATAATTTTTTATAAATTAATTCAAATATTCTGGCCAAAAACGGTACTTCTATCCTATTCAGTTAATGACACAATGTAATATTATGTGATGATGAACGTGAAGAATTTAATTAAAATATTTTCAACGTAGTTCAACTTTCGCTATGTATGCACATATTTTTTTTATTGATTTATGATAAAATTATTTTTCAGCATATTTATGGAAGGAGAAAATTTATCATTTATCTTATACTTTCATGTCTTTTTGCTTTTCTTTTGTTATTTTTTGGTACGTATTCTAGAAATGAAATCAATGTTTTATCCATTAATTTCCCATCAACGATCTGTATACATGTGTTCATGCTTATATGTATAGCTGAGTTACATATAACGCAAACAATAAATCACGTAAAAAACATTACTTGAATGAATATTGATCGCGTGTGTGATGAAAAAATCGTTATAAAAATTTTTATGACAGTAAAAGAATTTTTATAATTCTATTTAATCATGTTCGCTGAAATAAGTTATCATCTAAGTAACCTGTTTTCACTTAAAATGTAATATTGAAGCATAACCATCTCAATAGAAGCTGACCTGTAATCAGAAAAATAGATTAGGTAGAACAAACCGGAAGTCGAACTCATATCACTACTAATTATTCAAATTTTTTGCATTAGCTAACCGACTTAATATTTAAACTCGATTTAATAACAAAATTAATTTTTTAAAGTTGATTAAAAATTAGTAAAAATATAAAAGAAAGCAAATAAAATTTACAAAACTTTTATATTATTTTTTAAAAATATTATATAAATTATTTTTGCTGTATTATTATTAAATAGTTCATTAACAATAATCTAATTAGAAATTATTTTTATTTATTTGACATTTTTTGGTTAGTTTCTGCGCTGACACGTTACATACAGACGATGTTGTGACTGTTATATACAATTGAAACTCGCTGTATAGGCCGGTTGCGCCACGAAAATACGAAAGAAAGCGAGGTTCTATGCTGCCGGCCAGAAAATATGCGTAGCGCGCATGCGTTAGAGCAGGCCATAAAAGTTGCTCTTCCTGGAGTAAAGTGCGTCCCAGAAGAGCGTACTTTCGGCTAGGAGAGCAAGAAAATTTTTTTTTCTGCCCTCCGGCTGGAAAGTGGCAACTTTCTGGCTGCTGCGCTAAACAAAGTTGCCACATTCCGGCTACGTCGAGCAGAAAAATAGTATACAAACCTTGGCCAATAAAAAGTAAAGCCTCAGACCACATGTTTGTTAACCTCGGCTTCGCCTCGGCCTACAATTACATGTGGTCTGAGACTTTTCTTATTTTACTGGCCTAGGTATGTAATATACTATAACATATGTAAGACTCGAGGTTTATATTTTATATACTACTCATATTTATTTATACATCTACAAGTAATAACCCGACAATGACTACGGAATGAGACAACTAATGAAAGCCAATATAATTAAGGGATGACAATGACTGGGTGACGTTGTCCTAGGACCTAGGACCCATCGCGTGAGGTCCTCATGAAGGGTGGCGTCGGAATGCCCCTAACAATCTCTCTCGTAGTCCTCTCAACCCTCGTTGAGTGGGGGCGAGTCTTGTCACGGGCTGGGGGTAAGACCTTACGTCACAGATCTCGGGCCTCACGATACTCGACAGCCTTCAGCCTCGGCAATAAGAATAGCATTGCTTACACATATTTTTGAATAATTTTACAAATAATTTATCAACTTAAAAAAAAGTTGAATTTTTTGAGTCATGTGATGTTTTCTTTCCCTCCATTTTTCTTACAGCAATAATTTATGGCGAAATATTTAAAACATAATCAATTTTAAGCCAAAACACATGATTAATAGATTCTGTAAATTGTTACTTCAAGAGTATATCTTTACGACATAGTCTGAAATATTAAACATTTATAAAGTAAATTATTCAAACTAGCTTTGCCCGGCGGTTGCTACAATGTCCTACGAAATTCCTGTATTAAAGCATAAGTTATACTGACGAGAAAGTTAGTGACAGGGTTTACGGACAAGAAAAGTTAGCAGGTATACTGGTTGGCTCGTGTGCGTCTAATTTCAAGAATGACCTTGTCCTCATAGATTGTCTTCTCCCATTAACGTGCTCTCTCTCTTGCTCTGGTACGGATTCAAGCATTACCGTCAGAGCTTTCTGACGAGAAATAGCAAACGCAGGAATACACAAGGACACTTTGAGATGTTGGCTTGTGTACACTTCGCTTAGCTCGTTTACCAAACAAAATTTACATACATCTCGTACGTATAAACTTTTATTCATGTGTTAAGTAGATTGTATATGTACATTGTATATTGATGTTGTTCAACTCATATAGAGTCATAGACCCTCAGGAGACTTTCAGGGCAACTTTTCTCCCAAGAAAAAGACATTAAGTCGCCGCAGGCCATTACTTTAACGATGAATCTGTTTATATCGTCAACTTAGTCCCTTATAAAAGCTGTCATTTTTCGAAAGTTATTTTGATTAACTTTCTTCTGCGTACTTAGCCTTTTGGCTGAATATTCAATTTTCTTCAGTTGAGAAGGTTAAGAAAAAATAAAGTATTTACAAACGGAGTATCAAAACATTCATTTCTTACCATTTACTTTCTAAGTATGTTGCGAATTCTGAAATTTACACAAAACAACGGTTAACTAAATAAAATGAATGCGAACTATATTATTTAGTTATAAATTCTCTTCTTCAGGAGTTCATTCCATTTAAAGAGTACTTTTTATTTTATAGTATTATTTAAATTAAAGGTAATAAAAGTTAAATACTGCTTTGTTTAAATTTAATAATGCAATAGAATAATAAAAGTTTTATGCTGTATAGCTGTTTATACAAACTGACAAGTAATTGTAATTTTCAAATTGATAATTATAATAGTTTTTATTTTTATCAGAATCGTCAATCTCTAAAATAAAAATAATATTCGCCCTGATTAATAAGAATTTTTTCTTTCATGGGAATACACAGTTCAAACGAAAAAAAAAGGTTTGTTGACATCTTTCGGTTCGTTATGTACAATATTAATTAAAATGAAAGTGAATTTCATTTAGATATGGCCTGATATGTCCTGATATAACGATATGTTTATATATGGTCATATATGCTTATATAGAATTTATGACCAAAGTTGGTGTTGAAAATTTCGGATAAAGGGCTCATGATCTCGTAATTATCTTCTTATAAGGGAGTTAAGTTTGAGGTGTCAAGTAATAAGATAAAAAGAATTATTTTCACTCTCTTAAAAAGCTTATCTAACAAGAGTTTTTAGTTTATTAAATTATTAAACCTTTTTTTGGTTAATACGAAATATTAATTGACGTACACGTTTATGGAAGAAATAAAAAATTGAAAAATTATTATCAATAATTTTTTTCTATTCCCATTTATGAACTATAAATATTAGAAAATATTTTTGCGGGCACTTTACTTAAAATGTTACCATTCTCAATGAAACAACACATGATTTATATTTTGTAAAATCCAATGCCTCTACGTATAACTGAATTGCTCGCACTTGTTCTTTACATATTTTATTTTTAAGAAAAAATTATAACGTAGAAAAGAGTTAATGTAAAAGTAGATTTTAGTTTTAATATCAATATTCATGTCCAAACTTCTATTCTGGTGTAAACTGTACGTTAACTCCATACGTATGATATAAAGTGATGTTTAATATTAACTCTAAAAGCTAAAGTGAATTCAAAGTGAGATTTCTCTCTGATTTAAAAACCGTTTTCCATAATAACATATAATGATTTTGAATTCTTGAAAACTACCAAAAATCGAGCAAAAATTTTTTTTTTTACAATGTCAAGTTATATTGTCGAAAGCGAAGTACAATTATTTTTTGTTCGTTTGATGAAATTCAAAACGTTTTTTATAGATTAACTGAAAAATCAATATCGAATAACGAATATTAAAAAACAAGCGTAAATGTTTACATTTATTTTCTCGCCATTTTTATTTCATTCTAATTGAGATTTTATTGTTTTTAATTTGTTGAAATAAATTGAACATTAATTTTTTTTTACCATCAACTTTTTTTTTAATTGCACGTCATTTTTCGACTATTTTAAAGTTATTAGATTTGTTGAAAGCAAATTAAAACAATTAAAATTTCAACAATAATATTTTGACGATCGAGTATATAATTGTTAGAATACATTTTGCGTTCTCATCATTAATATTCATAAAAGGAGCATTCTTGTAAAGGATATAAACTTTTGTGTTATAAAATAAAAATATTAAAACGAAAGAGAATTATCAATGACCAACAAAATATTCCATTGTGTGTTTATTCATTCATTAGTAAAAAAAAAAAAAAACAATACACATCTGACAGTTCCATAAAAAATATTTCCATCATTTATTATTGATTAAAATAATTCCTCGTAAAAGCGAAGCAGAAATTATTGACAATGCTTATTTCGAGTTCAAAAATATCCCTAAAATCCCTTTGGGCTAAATGATTCATAAAAAAATTTCTGTGCCTCTGAAAAAAAAGAATATCATGGACATGAATGCGATTATTTTTTAATCTATAGCACCGCGGTGAAAAAGCTTTCAGAGGAATCTGCTGCCGAAATTGATCAGTCATTCCTATATATTTATGATCATGATCTATGCATATAATACATTTTCAAGGTACATATGTGCATAAATAATATTATTTTTCAGGATAAAAAATTACAGCACAACATAACAAGCGGAATTTTGTTGACGGATCATTCTTTGGTGCTTCAAAGTATCACGCGTAATTCAGCGGGTGATTATGTTTGTTCATCAGCGAACAATGAAGGTGATTCGACTTCAAACGTAATCCAACTTGACGTGATGTGTGAGTACACTATTAATATAAAAATTTATCAAAAACATTATTTGTACTTTTATAATAGTAAAACGGTAAATGGAAACACATGAGTTATAACAAAAACCCTATTAATTTGTCAACTAGTTGCGCCAACATGCAAGCGTGTAGTAAACTTTGACGTAGTGTCATCAAAGTCCTTTGGAAAGTCAACCCCATTCTCATTCAACGTGCCTGAACAACTACATGGGGCTTTAAAGCATGAGATGATCAGTCTGGTGTGTGAGGTCGACGCTAACCCAACTTTAGTCACCTTTCGTTGGACTTTCAATAGCAGCAGTGAGATACGAGATATTTCACCGGTTAAATTTACCACCGACAGCATTATCAGCCGACTTAACTACACTCCTGTTACTGACATGGATTATGGAACTATTGGATGCTGGGCTAGTAACAGTATAGGGGAATCAAAGAGCCCTGTTTTACCCAGTAATTCCTGCAGGTTTGTTACTAAATTACATTCGCCTCTATAAAACACATAACAATGCAATTATATGTATATGCAATGCAACGAATTCATGCACATGCACTCACTTTCCAAAATAAATACTAAAATTTCTCTACATTTTCACTTTATGTGTGTGCCTTGGCGTCTATGTGCTTGTGTGCTGATTTAGTATTCACAACACGAGCTGAATCAGCTCGAATTACTTGTCCAATATCAAACAGCTCAAAGAGACACGGTCAACCGCATGTACAAGCATATAAAATGAATAAATAAATAAATAAAATATAAAATTATCTCTATTTTCTGGAGAAACCTTAAAAATTCAGTTTTAATGAATTTTATTCATACTAATAAATTAAAATATTTTATAAATAAAAAACTGCAGTTGAACATTTCTATCATAAAAGCAGACCACACAGTCAGGACTTTTTCGCTGAACTAAAAAATAACGTCCTTCAGAATAAAAAAATGGTTGCATTGCACTTGTATTTGGACAATAATTATTAGGTATATGTGAGTACGTGGGAGAATAAAAGTAGTTTGAGAATAAAACGGCTGACGGATTTAATTTTGACACAACACCACGAGATTCAACAGCAATACCAAACGTGTCAGTATTTTCACGGACAACTACCTCTGGTATTCATGCGATATCGTCCACCGTATAATTGGACTCATAATTTATTAACACCATCAACCTCATGTTATTTCTTAATATGCAATTACAAAGGGGTAAAACATAATATGCTTTTTTAGTTTTTATTATACAATAGCTAGTGAAAAGTTAATATTGTCACGTATTTTTTTATCTTAATTACTCTATCATGTTATCATTGTTTTATGAGGTTCATTACTCTTCTGTTTTTCACATATTATCCTTCGGCGAGGTAGTTTTTATCGGTAGAAATATACCCGTTAAAATGACATTGTTCTAGTACAGTTAATTAAGTTTATTCACTTATAAAAAAATTTACTTGATTCAAGAGAAAAAATCTCCAAGCCAAGAATATCGTTTCAAATTTAAGAATTTTTCTGCTCAGTCTCTTCATAAGGATAGGTTTGGTTCAAGATTTTTTCTTTTAAATCAACTTTCATTTTTTTATCCGTGTCCAATTATAGGATACATTTCATGATACACATTTTTAACTTCCCGCTAAGAAAATTGAAAATTTTAAAAAATCGGGAAGTTATTGTTTTGACCCCGTTTTTCGAAAATCGAGTTTTCATCAGATCTCGACGTTTTGAGGTCCTAGGAAGCTTCCCTGACTATTCCCGCGATGATGTCTGTATGTCTGTATGTCTGTATGTATGTATGTATGTATGTGCGTGCGTGCGCGTTTTTTGTAGGGGAATCCTTTTTACGGATTCTAGGCATAGCTGTTTGGCCTGGATATGTGGCGACTCGACGCAGCGTCATACTAACTCGACACTAACGCCCCTACCCACTAAACCCTAAACCCCTTTTCCTTCTTTCCTCTAATCCCTCATGGAAACCGCCGTCAGGCATTACTTCGTGAAGGGAGGATCTAGCTACTGCTCTTCCTTCTGGTGGCTAAGGTGTTAACTATCTTCCTTCTATCTTCTGCTATTTGCTCTTTTTCTTTCGGTGGAACGCAAGTCTTTAAGGACTTCTGTTGCAAACGTGTTGGTAGCGTTCCAGGCAGCTTCTGATGACAACATTGCTTCTACACTGATAAAAAAATTGACTCGACTCAAGAGCCAAACTCTTAAACCAAGAATTCCATTTTGAAGAAAATGATTTTCTCGAGTCAAGAGAATAAATTCTTGACTCAAGAAAATTTTCTTAGACCAAGAATAATTTCTTAGCTCAAGAATTTATTCTCTTGACTCAAGAAAATCATTTTCTTCAAAATGGAATTCTTGGTTCAAGAGTTTGGCTCTTGAGTCAAGTCAATTTTTTTATCAGTGTACTAGTGAATCTGGTTGCATTCTCTGGTTCAGGATCCTCTCCAGTTCTTCACGCTGTGGATCGAAACGAGGACATACAAAGAAGACGTGCTCCGCGTCTTCAGCAGCTCCTGGGCAGGACGGGCACTCCGAAGAGTCATCGTGCTTAAAGCGGTGTAGATACTCTCGAAAACACCCATGTCCCGACAACATCTGCGTAAGATAGTAATTGACCTCACCGTGATTCCGGTTAAGCCAAATGTCGACCCGAGGTATGAGACGGTGCGTCCACTTACCCTTGGTGCGTGCGTGCGCGTGTGTGTGTGTGTGTGTGTGTGTGTGTGTGTGTGTGTGTGTGTGTGTGTGTGTGTGTAAATGTAAACCTCTCATAACTTTTGAACGGCTTGACCGATTTGAACAGGATTGGCAGCAATCGAAAGAGTTTCTTTGTTTCTAGATATATTATACTATTTAAGGTAATTCGGGCCGGTAGATTTTGAGTAATCTCGAAAATAAAATTTTCAAAAAATCGTTTTTTTGAAATAACTTTTAGTCTGTTGAATCAATCGATTCAAAAAACTAATCAGCTCTTAAGCTTAAAAAACTGTGTTGATCGCCGTCAACGCGATTAAAATCAGTTGATTCGTTCGTGAGATATCGTGAACTAAATATTGGGAAAGAGTGTTTTTCTTACATAACTTCGACATTTATTCCTGAATCGTTTTTGATTCAATGATATGGTTTTTAGAGCTTCATAAACCACGTCGATTGCCGTCAATAACGTCAAAATCGGTTGAATGTTTCGAGAGATATTTAATTTTTAAAATTAAAAAAAAGAATTTTTTTACCATAACTTTTAAATTTCACGTCTGATTGTTCGGTAAGTGATAAATAATCTTGTTGTTCTAAAAAGACTGCATAGAATGCCGTTAATTTTTTTTAAATTGTTTAGTTCGTTTGTGAGATATCGTTGTCAAAAAAATTCTAAAAATTGTTTTTGTAATACAATTTAATTGGCTTCACCAATCGATTCTGAAAACTAATCGGTTTTTAAACTTGGAAACCTGCATTGATCGCCGTCAACGCGATTGAAATTGGTTGATTAGTTTGAGAGATATCGTTGTCGAAATAATTCAAAAAACGCGTTCTTTTTAAATTACTCTGACATTTTTAATCTGATTTATTAATGATCTTGGCGTAAAATATTGAGCGCTTAGGTATGGAGTGAGCTGGAAGTTGCAAGGATGGCCTTTAGGGTCAACCGTTTTCCTAATTTTTTATACTGAATACATAATAAAGTGATTCAAAACATAAAACAAGTAAGAAAAATATTGAGTTTTTTGGGGGGCCCGTTTTACCCTACTTTTCTTAATTTTTAATTTCGATGGATACAAAAAAATTTATATCATAAACTCAGTAAAAGGCCAAAAAAAGTAAATCAAGCTCAAAAACTCATATTATAAAAATTTTCTGAAGGTGGCCCATTTTGCCCCACATTTTAAATTTTTTATTTTCAATGAACGTAGAGAATTGAGGTCAAATACTTGGCAAGGGACTAAAAAAAAGTAAAACCAGAGAAAAACACTAAGGATTTCAACACTTTTTTCTTAAGGGGCCCATTTTGTCCCCCCCCCCTTCTCCTATTTTAAAAATTCGCAAAATTTTGTTTTTAGGTATTAAAAAGTAGATATATTAAGAAGTAAATTATATCGTGTTGAAATTATACGGATGGAAAACTTACACCGAGAAAATTTTACACCGTAATTTCACACTATACGGCCGTGTAAAGGGCTTCAGGTCCATTTTTAAACCAAAATATTTTACAGTGTTTACATCAATAACTACAAAACAAAAATATTTGACGGTTTTTGATAACGGCTTGGCTTTATACTACCTCGAATTTTCTTGTATTGAAGTATTCAAATAATAATACGTTAAATTTTCGTAGCATCTTCTTTGGACGCAGGAAAGCCATATCCAC